>NW_018397290.1:93827-116197 GCF_002168275.2 Theobroma umbraticum
ATATCAATATCCCATACTCATTTTTTTCTTTAATTAGTTCAAGATTTGATTAACCTACCAAGACTTTCCTTGCATATCCATAGATAGTTAAATCCAAAGTTTTAGGGTTTTGGTTAGTTTGGTGATTGAATTTAATTATAATTAAAGCAAGTATGCATGCATATAAACATAGTAGTATATCTTTTGCACACTTTCTTAATTAAACTTGACATTGGACCACTTTAATGTTGAGGAAATATAATGCAAAAAACTTATAGGTTTAGGGGTTTTTTTCTAGATTTTTTTTTTGGTGGAATTTGAACAAAGTATAAACAAGAGTTGAGATTATGGATGAACATGTTAAGACTTTGGGACATTGGTGGGTGATAAAGGCAATGAATGCTGCTCACCAAATAAGGAGGCCATTAATGCTTTTTAAAAGTAGTGACTTCATAACATAAGGTATATTGTATTTTTTTTATCAAATTTGAGAACAGATAATTCATGAATCACGAAAATCTTTTTATAAATATTAATATGGAATTAATTGTTTTAGTACGTAAAATTCATATTGTTACGGGTTTTTTTATAAAAAGATTGTAATTTGATGCATGCGGAATTATCATACTTACGATCAATTATATCGTATTAAATGTAAAAATAATTTAAATAAAAATAACAAAATCTAAAAAGTCTTAGGCATTTAGCTTAGTTGTCTCTCTTGTTTATCAAATAACCTTTGACAAGAACGATGTTGGGTTTTTGAACCTTCATTATCAGCACCAGTGTTTTAATGCTTATAATAAATGGGCAGTGACTGATGTTGAAGTAATTAAACTAACTGGCCTTGGACCATTAATGATTAAACTACTTTTAGTGACATTAAATGCTTGTCTGAACAGTACAGTGTCTTGATTGGGCTGCCTCCACAGACCATTAGACTAGGCCAAGCCCAAGTCTTCAATATTGATGAGAATCATAGCCTTTTTTTGCCAATTTGATCGTTCTACTTTCAAATTTGTCCTAGAATCTCTAGTTAAAATCATCATTGTCTTTAAACAAAATGTTTAATCTTATTCAATTTCAATCACCTTTTGCACCATATGAAAAAAATATATTAAAATTACATCAAATTAACATAATCGCAAGAATTCATTTTGCTTTTGAATTCATAATTTGTATATATTTTCGAAAAAAAAAGTTAATTTTACGTCAATGATTTATAAACAATAACTTTTTTAAGTAAAAAAAGTGAAATGCAGACTTCATTGGAAAAACATTGGTTGCCTTTTGGCATGAGTTTTATGAAGCAAAAATGTACAACATTTTTGTAATTAGTCTAAATTTACAAGTGATAGCTTACAAGTTACAAATACTTACACAATGACTCTTCAAAATAGCCAAAACTTTACCACCACCAAATAACCAAATGATTTGGGTTTACTAGTTCATATCTAACATTCTTTACTTCAACATGATATTTGACCTTAGTTTATTGCTACATATATATATCTAATATTAACCTTATTTCCATTCATTCACCATGCACCCGGTCCACTTCGACATCGGCATTGACCCAAACTTGACATCGATCCGACCTGACATCGGCATCGACCTAACATCGATCTCGACTTGACGACATTGACCTCTTTAAGTTTGGAAGTGAGACATTGTGAAATTGAATTAAATATGGGCAGCAAATGTACTACTTATTTTGTGATAAAGGTTAAAGAGAGGCAAAAAAGTAAAATTATATAGTATTTAATGTTATCTAGTGATAAAGTTTAAAGCTGTGCAAACCTCACTAGGAAGACAACTTTCAGTTTCTTAATTTGTCATTTTGTTAAGGAACTTTAGACTCAGTAAAATCTCTTTAATAAAGGGAAAAAAATCCACACAAAATCATCACCATGCCCAAAAGTCAAATCTTCAATTTCTATTTAATGCACTGTTCTATATATTACATACCGTGAATCAAATATTACTGTCTTGTTATTAAAATAGATTTAAAAATTAAAAGCTTTAAAAAACTCATTAAAAAATTTGAATGAATTCATTTTAATTAATTTATTATTTATTAGTTTGACAGAGAAAGCAGAGTTAAAAAAGTCTTAAATTGCCACTAAGTATGGTATGAAAGGGATAACACGCTTCTTGGTCTGTCTTCCATTTCTTGGACGATCGTCACTGATGTGGGTCACCACATCAAAATCTTCTTCTTCCATTTCCTCATCATTGTTTTTTTTCTGATTTGGAGTCAAATGTATTAGGCTACAAAAATAGACCTTAACCTCCACTCCCCCAATAATCACAAGCCACGTTAATGGAGTTGCTTACGTGTCAGAAAGAGAAAACATGGAAATCCGATTGCAAGATGTGTTCATCCGCAGTGGATCAAACCTCCTCATGGCCCTTAAATTCACCACTGTCGACGTGGCGTCTACCCGCCATCTTGCATCGACAAGTCGTTGGGTGAGACCAGACAGAACAGAACAGTCAACTCTTCGGACATTAAACCCCTCAAACACCCCTTCCTTTCCAAACTTTTAACGCCAGACTGCAGAAACAACAACCCCATCACCACCGCTCTTACGAAAACACTACCGTCGCCGGTCATGGGGTTCACCACCTGGGCCCCATCACCATCCCCGACTCCTTCCCCTTCTCCCTCGTCATCACCGCCGCCCTCTTCATCGTCATCTACGTCGTCGTCATCGTCATCATCGTCATCACCACCGCCTTCGAAGCTTCCAGTAGACTTCAGCCCACCGTTGATCGCCATGGTGGTGGTAGTCGCGGCAGCGTTTTTAATAGTTACATATTCACGTCTCATCTCTAAACGACTCGTCCCTCCAATCCTCCGCCTCCTCCGCTTCTTTCGACGTCGTCGCCGTCGTCGTTACCTCCCATCCACCACTACCGACCTCGACTCTCTTCCACCCTCCGATCCATTCGAACTCCCTCTTTCTCCTTATGGCCTCGATGACTCCGCCATCAAAACCCTGCCTCTTTCCCTCTACACTTCGAAAACAAAACCCCATAACAGCCCCAAAGACTGTGCCGTTTGCTTGTTGGAGTTCGAAGACGATGAATACGTCCGAACACTTCCCGTTTGCTCCCATGCCTTCCACGTTGATTGCATCGACGTTTGGTTAAAGTCACATGCTAATTGCCCGCTTTGTAGAGCTGGAATCTTCGCTACAGAATCTCCTTTTACTCCGTTAATGGCAGCCAGAATCCGTCCGAGCCTCGACGACACCGTTTTACTGAACAGCACTCTCGATTCCCTAACGGAAACTCCTTTCCAGCCTCTTCCGAATAACACCATAACGGAAATAACCGAAGAGCCGTCACCAAGAAGAGCGAATGGGAATAGTAATTGTGAGGAAAGGTATAATTTTGTTTTGAAAAGGTCGTATTCGTTTGGTTTCGAGAGGAGTTTAGCAGCAGAGAGGATGGTAACGGAGCCCAACACGGCGTCGCCTTGGAGGTATAGGAGAGGAGGGAACGGGTTTTGGAGCAAACGGGCGTCGCCCTTTGGGTCGTTAATGACGAAACCGAGGGTTTTCTCTTTTAGGTATTACAGAGGGATGAAAGCTTCACCATTTTTTCGACGGAGAGGGTTTTTCCCGTTGTCGGAATCAAGTGTCAGATTTAGTGGAAGTGGCGGCGGCGGCGGGTCGTCGAGGAGAACCAAGTCAATGGCGAGTCCCATGTTTTTAAGGTCAGCGGCTTCCAGTGTGGCGGCTTTTTCATCGAGTCGGCTCAGGTGCGGGGATCCCGAGGCACTGCTGTCACCGGAGAGGTTCAACAGAAGATAAAAAAACAGGAAAAAGAAAGAGAAAACTCTTTCCGAGGAAAGAAATGAAAAAGTCAGTGGGACACGTGGAATGTTGGATCGAGAGATCGACGGGAAAGGGGTGGTAGGAGATTGGGGTCCGGTGACATTAATGGGAAACTCGCATGCAAAGCAGAGTTAATGCATGAGAGAGAGACAGAGAGAGAGGGCGAGAGAGAAGGGCTGGTTCTGGCTATCGAGTGAAAAAAGGGGAAGCATTAATGGGAAGTGGGGAGAGGCATTAAATGAGAAAGTTGACGAGAGATAGACACGATTTTCCGAGCTTTCTCTTTCTCTTTCTCTTTCTCTTCTCCAAGCTAAAGGCCTTAGCTACAAAGAAAAAAAAACAAACAACAAAGAAAAAGAGCTCATAAATGCTGAGAGGTTGAGACTTCAGATGCTTCATGGAAGAAAAGGGTTCTCGTATATGGGACTGCTGCTGGTTTGGGTTGGGTTTGGTTTGATTTGGTGTTTTCCTCTTTGTCTTGCTACCGACAGAAGTCCATGTTGGGATGCGAACATGGTCATTTTTTTTTATACAACCCGGATCATGTGCTTGCCATGTGGGCATGGACCGCACCCATCTGGTTTTATTTATTGATTGATGGAAAGGGAAGGAGGGGAAAACAATGGCAGAGAGAGAGAGAAAGTAATGAGGCAGTGTAGTCACTTCTTCTCTTGTTCTGCTCATTTATCAGGGGTGGTTCATTTTGTCCAGTCAATTTGGTTTGGTCACTTCTTTGAATTCAATGCAGATTATACTGGGAATCGGAGACATTAATTTTGGCTTTCCATGCCTCTCTTCCATTGCTTTCCCTTTTGTATATACACACCACATCTGTTTCTCCTCTTTGTTCATGCATATTTCTACTTATAATGTCATTGTTCTACTCTTGAAAGACACGTCCAGTTCGCAGAATAGAGATAAAGATGTAAAAGACATAAAACAATCATTTGGCGAGTACAGAGCATATAAAAAATTAATTATTTTATGAAGCAATTTGATTTATAGAATGGAAAAGAAACAAAATAGTATTAGGGTATGTAAAGAATAAGTAGAAAATATCTTTTCTATATTAGGTTTTGTCATTGTTTCCCATGACACATTTCATTCGCAAAATAAAAATATAAATAAATTAAAAATTCAGTCTATGATAATATAAGAAGAGTAGTTCTTTTATAATTTGATTTTATGAAATGATACATTTTATACATTTAGTTAATCAAAAACAAGTAAAATATGGGTATGGGATAAGTACAAAAATGCCTTTTGTACACGAAAAACATTGTACGGTCTACTTAGAATTGTTCATTTAACTATTGGTAAAAGATGAAAAATTAAAAAAAAAAGAAAAAGAAAAATAAAATAATAGGGGGACAGGGACCTCATTGACCACGCACGTGTTTGGTCAAGAGATCCAAAGAGGCACGTGCCACAACGCTTTCCCCTTGAAAATGGCCCCAAACGCTAAACCCATCCCTTAAACCCTCCAGATTGGAAAGTCGAACCAGAAAAAGCAAGACGCGGCTAGGGTTTCAGGTTCTGTCTCCGTCGACCCAGACTCGAATAGAAAGCCAAGGGAAATCAAATCGTAGCAGCGATGTTCCCAGGAATGTTCATGCGCAAACCAGACAAGGCGGCGGCCTTGAAGCAGCTGAAGGCACACGTGGCTATGTTTGGGGTGTGGGTAGCTGTGGTTCGTGTCTCTCCCTACATTCTTCATTACCTCTCTGATGACAAGGAAGAGCTCAAGCTCGAGTTCTAGATGCCCCTCTCTCTTTCTTTTCAGGTAATTTAAACACTTGGATTTTATTTTTGTCACCAATAATTTTTCTTGTACTAGGACTAGTTTTGGGAACTGGGTATTTTTTGTCATGTGGATTTTGACAGATAAGAATTATTATATCTGGGTTGAATGCCAATTTTTGAAATTCTTTTGTGTGTGAAATCACTGGAATGTAGTTTATTGTAACTAGCAAAGCAACAACCAAACACAGCCTTTAGTATTTGTATGCTCAAGACATGTTCAGGGAGATTATTTATCTAAGGAGTGATGGCAATGATATGAGAGGTTTTAGACTTGGCTAATTGGATGTAACTGAAAGTTTCTGTAAATAGTTATATTCAGGAAGGCGATGAAATTTTGGAATATTGATTAGGAATTCATTCTGTGAATGGAGTGTAAAAGCATCCTCTTTGTCCATAGGAAATGATTTCGGAAAGATATATAGTAATTTGGGAGGAGGATGCCTTGTCATTGTGGTTTGAGGTGGACTACCCTCCCTGGTGGGGACCTTTTAATTTTCCTTAATGTCATTTTTATTAAATGTTGGAAGCAGATTCATTGGCTTGGGATGGTTTTTTTTATTAACAACGTTTTTGGATTGTGTTATAGTAGCACGGAAAGTCATTCTTCCTATCCATTTGCTTAATACTGTTCCTTAGTGCCTTTCCCTTGGCGAATAAGAGTAGAAATGTAGAATGACATATACATGACTGATTATTTTGCCAAACTTGCATAGCTGTAAATACACCCTATTTGGTTGCTCAGTTTTTCATGGTTTTTTAGAACTTTCTTTGTTTCTTTTTGTTCCAAAAAGATATCATTTGTTAAAGCTAGTTGCTTTGTCTTCAGTTTCCATGTTGTCAGGAAATTATGTAATGTGCTATTTTTTGTATATGATGCCTTGCCATTGTTGTTGACAACTTTTATGGTTGCAATTCAAATAGACACTGTTGTTTCATTTTTCTTTGTGATCTTGCATAGGATTATGAGAACAAGTGCACCTTCAGGTTATAGCTTGTAAATTGCATATAGCTGCATTAGTGGTTGAGAAAACAGATTGCTTCATATGGTAACTATGGGAATCATGTAGTAGCCACATCCTGCCTTTTATCTTGTTTTGTTACTTATCATGGTGATGCCACTAGCTAGTGGAAGACACTTTAGTTGTCTTTTATATGATGGATTATTGTTAAAGTAGTCATTTTAGCTCTTAGCTAGCATGTCTCCCTTATTCACTTTACTGTGGTTTTGTTTTATCTTGTTTGTTGCTGATGTTTCCTTCTTTTGTGGTGCAGTGGGTCTACAGGGAGAGAATTGGATTGGGATGCAAAAGAGTTTCAAGCACTTGATTCCTTTTCAGCCTGCTTAAGTATGAGACTGTGGTGTTATCACATTAGGTTATATTTGCATTTGCTTTGATCATGCTTATTAGATTTTTTTTTGTAATGGAGGCTGGAATACTTCCATATTATGTCATGACGGTTATATCTAATTGAATATACTTTTGAATTTCTTGCTTGTAGCATAGGAAGATGATATATCGCCATTGCCATAATTGCCTTTGGCTGGAAAAATTGGAAAATTTCTTCTTCTCCTTTACCCTTCCCTCAAATTATTGAAAAACCTATGATTTTGTTTTATTCCTTCCTTGGCTTTTTGCGTGAGGGAATTAATTGCCAAATTTGTTCGGGGAAAAATACAAAAAACGAGGTAGGGACTGGGGATTAGATCTGATAATAGAATAGCAGCTACTCAGAAACATATCATATGCAGCTGCTTGGTTTTCTGAACCTTTGGTTGAGCCTTCTGCTGCGATGTCCTCGTCGAAATTTATCTGGTTATCTGTTAGCATTTAACTTTTGAAAGTGATAGCACTTGATGATGCAGTAATGGATCAAATTTGTAGAGACTAAGGTGACCCGACCAACAGATAATGCTAATAAATAGAATTTGGATGCTTCAGCTTGCCATTGCACCTTTAAATTCCTGCATTTACTTACTTTAGTACCAATTTTTTGTTTTGTTTAGAAGGAGATTCGAATCTTGTTTGTTGAGTAATCAAACACATTTTGTATCGGTCTTGTGTTCAGAACTTTTAATGAATTTTCTACTGGGAAGTTTGAGAATCTCCAAAATTGGGCTTAGAGATATGCCATGCAAGGCTATCTGCATTGAGCTCTCGATCAGCAAGTTCTTGCCGAGAGGTACTAATGTAGAATGTTGCTAGTTATAAGTAACCTATTCATATAGCAAGACATGGGACGTCTGCCATCAACAATGTAAGAGAAAAGGGGATCTCCAACTGCAACCTTAACATTTGATTTTGCTTTAGAAGGGGGGTGGCAATGGCATCAGCTTTTCCCACTAACAAGGGAGTCTGTAAAGCTATGACATGTGGATAGTCCACAACCCCTCATTTAAAAGCATCGGCTCACCTTGTTCCTCCAGTCCTAAGCACATTATTTCCACTAGGATTTCACCTTTCGTTATTATAGATTTCCTAATGCTCTTGGCCTTGACAAAAGTAGCTGCTTTTGGCCCCAATCTCATGATGCTCCCATTTTCCTACCAACCATAGAATAAGAATTAGGAAAGAATAAATAGTTGTCAAAATGTACTTATCTTCCTTTTGAACATAATTTTCTTTTTCTTTTTGATATGAGAATGGGGGAATCGTAAATTTAAGCTATGATGGTCACCTCCTTTCTAGTGAATAGACACAACACAGTTATGACACAGTGACAGTTTGAAAATAACAAAACTACAAATTTCACCGAGAATAATCTCTCCTCCCAGTCTCAATTGTGAGGCTTGAGCACGAGAACGTGCCAGCCAATAGAACAAACAGAACCCCCAGCGTCAAATTCAGCATAATTAAAGCAACACAAAAGGCAAAGCTTTCCATAATAGTCCAAAACTCCTCACTCTGAAACCTTGCCGGGGGACTTCAACAACTTTCTTGTTCTCTCTTTGATAAGCAAATCTGCATTCTTAGTTTCTTTGATTTCATGCAAGGAGATTAGCAAGGCGAAGAATGTTGTGCCAGTGTTGGGTATGGTGGGATCACATGCATCATCATTGATCGTACATCCGTTGTTGTATTGGACTTTTTTGGATTGATTTAGATGACAAATTCGGTGCTAAGATGAGCGAGAGAATTTTCCCAGATATCAAAGAAGAAGAAGAAGAAGAAGGTTCGATGCAACAAGGCCATGAATGAGGTACCTGGCTCTGTGGGCACTAGTGCTGGCTTTTCTCTGAGATTGGCACAGACCCTTTTTTCTTCCGCTTCTCTTCTCTTCATGTCTTTGGGAGTTGAGTTCTACAGCTACACTGCTTTCTGGTATGTCCCTAGTTTCATTTCTTCTGCTTGTTTGATATGATTTCGTGGCTCTTTACTTTTGTATTTGTACCCAGTGATCATCCCATGTACATATCTTTGACCCAATCAGCAACGAAAAATTATGCGTAACACCTGCCTTTGATTCCCCTATGAATTCTATATTTACTGAATACCTGTCGCTCAAGACAAAATTTGGGTTTCCATGGATTCTGAAGTAGAATTATCCTCTCTTAAATTTAACCCTGATCTATTACAAATAGCAATTAGATTCTGTAGATTCTCCTCCCACAATGTGAAAGAAACTGTTTATTGTCAGTTTGTAATTCCATAGATGGACGCTGATTATCTTTTGAATGGTCCAAGTTTGAGCTAATCTATCTATAAGTTTTTGTCAGAAAACGAGACATCACTTTTGCCGCAGGTGACCTATCATTGTATCAAGTCTACGAACCAAAACAAAGTGACCAATGTACATATTCCTTGCTTATGATCCTTCCTTTTCATACCCTACTGGCTGGGTGTTGTTGCAATCAGCTTGTCGACATGGTTGACAATTTGTTAGTTTGTACGTGTTGATTAACGTTTAACATTTAAACCAATCTATAACCCTGTTAGTATCTTTTTCCATTTCCTTCTGAATCAAACAATACCAGGAATTTCTTGGTAACTGTTGTTATGTAGAGTTCTTTTGATTGTCAGTACCAACGTTAACATTTCAGCTATTTGGTAACAATCATGGGCTTGGTCATTCCATGGAGTTTCACTTTGGCGTTGGTTGATGGGTACTCTGTTCTGGTCAAATGCCCTGTTCGTCAGCCTGGAATATTGCTCATAATTGCTGCGGGAGACTGGGTATGTGATACTGTATTTGTTGGAAGCTATTTGAATGAGTTAATACCGCTGAATTGTTTTCCATGACAGGTGTTATCAGTTCTCACACTAGCCGCAGCATGCTCCACGGCTAGCGTTGTGGATCTCCTCCACTCTGGCGGGCCCTATTGCCCGCCAAAGTGTTGCAGTAGATATCAACTGTCTGCCGCCATGGCTTTTCTCACTTGGTTTCTGTCTTTGGCTTCGACTCTTCTCAATCTCTGGGTGCTTCCCTCCTTATAATTCTCGGTTGGGGTATTTGTTGTCTAACAGTTTGCAGCATTTCAGTTTTGCACCCAATGCTTCTATGGACTTGAGCTGATCCTTTCATGGGGTTGGTTGTGCGGTTGTGATGGAAAAACTGAAAAAGTTTAGCTAGATTATCTGAATTTTGGACCATAAAGAGACGTGCTCAAGGGTTTGGCTTTTCCATCATGTGCAGGGATGCTCTAATTTTCCCAGCATTACAGCTCAGATGTCCTGCTGCTGCAATGCCTCTTATATTGCTGGAGACAACAGACAGATGAGATAAAAGATAGCTTACAACCATGTAATTTTCGAAACTGTATTCGCATAATTCCAATGAAGCTTTAACTGAGAAATGAAAGAAAAACCTCGTATTCAGTTTGGCAAACGATAGGGACAGTCTAACGATGATACACTGCATTTTGTGGACACACTCATCAAGCACAATAACTGACTCTAAGTCCAACTCACTAAAATCTTTCAAAATTTTATCATAGGAAGATACTGTCATCCCCTGAACATCAAGTTGAGGCATACAAGGTTGTGAAACACGAAATAAATAATTCTAGTAAAAAGGATAATATCCACCTGGGTGCCTTCCACTTGTCTGGAGCAATTTGTTTCTATCACCCTTGCTCCTCTCTTCAGCAGGCACCGTGAGCTGCTCATATATACAGCCGGTTTACAGAAACATGTCGGGAGGTTTAAGCACCATCAAACATATAGTTGATAACACAACCTGTTCAATGCCAAGAAATTACACCATTATTTGTCATCAAGTGACATTTCGTTCGGTTTAAATTAAAGATATCAAACAGAATTCTTTCTGTAAAAGAGGAGTAAGTACCTATAAAAAGTAACCTTACTAACATATTCATGATTTGATGAAATTAGACTACCGGCGGATAAACCTACAATTATGCAGGGGAAATATAATGAATGGAAATGTTACTAGAGCTAGAAAAACACAAAAGATCTACTTGTACAATAATTTCAAAGATCATAGTAATCAGAGAAAGAGAGTGATGCAAGACGTACTAATAAATGAATAATTTGATTCCCTGGAGAACTGCATCGCTCTAGAACTGCACCCTCTTCCAAAGTGAGCTCTTCCCCTTGCACTTTCATTCAAGATTGTCACAAATTAATCTGATCAAATTTCAGAAACAAAATGGGGAAGCTTAGATTTCTATACTTCTTGCTGTAATAAACAAAGCTCAGCATTAATGATACAAGTCATAGAACTACTAGAAACCCAAACTCAAGCCTCACAGTTTCACTCTGATAACCATGAGGATATTATGTAGATGGTATACTTATATTGATTGCTTTTATTACTTCAAATACAGTTTGTAAATTTTAATATCAGTTCAGATCCGTCTGCATCTTAAAGACCACATTGCTAAGAATTTAACAAACAAGTTGTATAAATTTGTTCTATTACTGAATGTAACAGAGGGCCATCATTAAAGTTGACTATACCTTTTTGTGCAAAGAAGATATCTGCCTTTACACAGGACCAAATTTTTTACGCATCCTCCCCAGAAATTGACCTGCGTTATCTAAAATGAATCTTAATAAAGCGTAGACAATCACTGTCTTGTACCAAAAGGACAAATAAGATGTTAATCTCAAGAACAACTTACCATCAGTATTCAAGCTTGTCAGGAAAACCACCACTGCTCAACAGGTCTGCTCCCACTTGTCACAAATAGACATCTAATTCTTTTCCTGCTCTTTTTGAGTTTCTATCACCTCCTTTCTCAGCATTGTTTCCATTTCCTTGTTTCCTTGTCTTAAATAACCGTCAATAAAAGCTTCATATATCTCCGGATCTGGCTTAAACCCTTTCCCCACCATCTCAGCTTGAAGCTTTAATGCTTCTTCCATTTTTTTCTCCTCACACAAACCTTTTATCAGAAGCACATAACTTTTCCCTGACAGATAAACACCAAGTTCTCTCACTGCCACCCTCATTGTCTCCAAAGCTTCAAGGACCCTACGTTTGTCACAAAGTCCTCTAACCAATGCTTCAACAGTTAAACCCTGTGGTTTAAAACCTTTCCTACACATGTCCTTATATATCAACATTGCTGAATAAATATCCGCAACTTTACAATATCCATCAATAAGATTCTCATAAGTAACACAGGTAGCCTGTATCCCAATCAATCCCATTTCTCTATACAACTCCTCAGCTCTTATAATCTCTCCATGTTTACAAAACCCACCAATCATAGTATTATAAGCCACAATATCAGGCTCCAATCCCTTAACTCTCATTTCCTCCCATAATTCCTCTGCTTCTCTCACCTTTCCTTCCTCACATAATGCTGCCATCAAAATACTATAACTATAACCATTCGCTGCACACCCTAAACTCTCCATTTCACTCCAAACCTCCTCCACTTTCTCCAACAACCCTTCACGATAAAAACATAGCATCAAAGCATTAAAAGTATGCACATTTGGCCGAACCTTTAAAACCCTTTTTACGTTAGTTTCTCTCTCACCATTCCCTACTCCAAAAACCTCTTTATAAACCTCATATCCCTTTTTTGCTCCTCTACATTTCGAAACCTCCCCAATCAGAGCATTACAAGTACTAACCTGAGGGCTAAGCCCTCTAGACCTTAACATTCTAACAATCTCAATAGACCCATCAAGTTTTTTCATTTGCAAACAAGATTTCACTAACAAATCAAAAACAAAAGGGGCAGAACCACATTCATTATAAGTTTTAACCAACAATTCAAATAGTTTCATATAGGTGGGTTCATTTTCCATACCTGGGGTCCGAATTGCGACCCGAATGAGTTCCCGGGCACGGGTTTTGAGGCGGGCACGAGAGAGGATGTGAATTATGGTAGAATAGGAGGAGAGGTTGTGGTTGCAGAGGGATTTTTGCTCGGTGAAGAGGAAGAAGCGGAGGGCAAGGTGGGGATTGTTTTTGAGTTGGAGAGTAATTTGGGAAAATTGAGAGGGAGTGAAGCCGGAGGGGAACAGAGTGAGGATGTTGGACCAACGGGATTTGGAGCGGTGGTGGGTGAGGATGGATGTCACGGTGGCAATTGGATCTGGTTGATCTGACGATGGAGGCGAGGTGGTGGAGTAGGAGGAGGAGGAGAAGGAGAAGGAAGCAACGGAAGGGAGAAGTCTTGGGGTGTTGACATGGTGTTTAAGAAAGATGGCCATTGAAAACAGAGGAAAACAGAGTAAAGAGAGAAATGTTCAATTTTGATTGACTAACGGTGATTTTGTACCTCTTTCAGAATTTGACAGTGGTAAAGTAACTAATAATTTAACCCCCTTCGGGAGTCAGGGAAACTACCAGATAAGATAAGAAAAAGGGTACTAAGAAGGAAAAATTCTGCTCCCATGACCTAGCACCAGCTAGGAAAAAAGAGGGCTCTATGTTGGAGAAGCTATGGATAAACCAAAAGGAATGCACCCATTTCATGGTCTTCTTCTCCATTGTTGCTGTGCAAGTACAATGCCTGCACTAGGTGGATGTGGACAATCACTGCACAGATCACTAGCAGTTTTATTCGAATATTCCAGATATTTTTTTGTTTTTGCTCCAAAAGAAACCAACACAATAAAGAGGAAAGAAGAAACACCCATGACGTTATTGGTCACTGCACCATTGATTGTTGACCAGGATGGCACATATTCTTCACCCAATGGCACATTTTCAACAAATGTGCCGTCCTATCAGGGTAAAAATATCACCTTTCATAATGACTTGCTCTTAAAAATTTTAGTTCGAGGCTTTCAAACCCCAATTCTGAGACGAAAATAAGGTTTTTGTTATGATGCAAGAAGACTTTTATAAACACCAAGTCTCTGCCTCTCTGACCATGACTTCAGGGGATAGAGCATGACTATGACCGGGACCTAGCCAGGGCCGCCAACTGCTTCAAGTGACACAGGATAGCAAACAAAATTCTTTCTGCTCTGACTTGGTGCCTCCTTCATAATTTTGTGTCAGCCACCTAGTAAAGTTTTTATATTCACTCATTCTTACGGTTAAAATACCTTATATAGAGTTATGAAAGGAGTCTCATGTGAGACATCATATAGGGACAAATGTTTTTTATGGTCATTTCCAGTTGAAAAACATATCTTTATATTAGTTATCATTAAGTTGCTGTGTCGTCCAAGAATTGGGTTGTTTGCAGGAATAGCCTACCTAGCAGTAAAGTAAGGAAGCTTCTAAGGGAAATTCTTCTCTTGGACAATTGAATAAGATGAAGCTTTGCCAAGTTTCAACTTATCAACGTAATATTCCTTTAGCAGAAAAGGTCGTGAAAGAACAATCAAGAACTAATTGTGGTTGATTATCAAACTTAATATCATTATCTTAACCAAACTACTATTCTCCATTTCTCTTAAATTGCCTTTTAAGCGATAATAGTACTTAATTTATTAATTAAACTAAGAATAAATTCCATGTAATTGCATGCCACATCAGTATGTAGACAGATGCCAATCATGGAACTTATGGCACTCCAAGTTGAAGTTACAATCAAACAAATGGATATAAATTCTTCTGGTATAAGCTAAGGAGTAGTACATTATATCATCTGAAAGAATTTTGGAGATGATCAAAGAAAACAGCCTATGGAGAGGAATTTGTTCTTCAAATGTCATCCCTTCTGTTAAGGAGAAAAAAGAATTGCAGAAGGAAGATATCCTCTCTCCAAATCATCTTCCACATCTTGAATTCAGACAGAATTTATCTGTCAACACTATGATTCCATTTGTTCCAGCATTAGATTTGGTGACTAATCGTTCATATCCTACTTTCTATCCTCAAAAAATAATAGAAAAGAAAAAAAAAACCAATAACTACTTAATAATAGTTTACAACTTAGGATGGAAACATTCCTAGGTTTCTTTCATGAAATGCTGTTGGATGCTTTACCTATGCAAAGAGAGATTAAAATCCCAGAATACTGCCTTGATAATGTTGCTTATGTCTTAAAAAATCATCTTTTAAGATGCTAAATTCTTATTCTGTCATGGGATTCTTTAGATTTTCAGCAAGTATATGATCCCTCAGGATAAATCTTCCACTTAATCCCTTCATTATGTATACCTAACATACTCCTATAGGCAAAACACATTAGACTTTATGAAGAGGAACGAAGAATAGAGAAAGTTCCAATGAAGATAGAGTATACCACAGCTAGCTAGGTTTCCATGTATCTGAAGAAACTACCTGATTTCTGAAATTATTGGCTTGGTATAGTTATCTTGTTCTTTTGGACACATGAATAATTTGCGTAACCATTTCAATGTTACTTGATTTAGTGGATTACATAAAGTGAAAATTCGGATTCGTCTGTGGGTCATCACCCAAAAATGCCTTATGTCTGCTCTTTCCCTTCTAGATATCAGGATTCCTATCTACAATCACTTACCACCATTACCACCATCTTCAAGCATAATTCCCTACTTAGCTTCAATTTCAAGCCAAAACTACATGACCCTAATTAGAAACCTAACCATAGTTTCCAGAATCTGATCAATTGCTTTTTCTTTTATCTCTTTTATCAGAACTCAAAGCATGGTAGAATACCCTTTATAAATCACCACTTTGGGTTTGTTTCTTTGGAGTCCACTAAGCTAAAAAACAGACCATGAAATACAATGAGATTTCCCATTTCAGCCACCCCCAACACACACTAAAATTTGAGTACACTGAAGTTCCGTTCAAGTGTGATGGGTGCAAAGAATTTGGCATTGGCTCCCGCTACCGATGTTCCTTCTGCGACTTCGATCTCCACATGCACTGTGGCATACCTTCTCTCTCGATCTCTCATCCTTTCTACAAAAAATGTTCCTTTCAGTTCCTCTCGAGGCCACCTGGTGACACCCCACGTTACTGCAACGCTTGCGAAAAGGATGTCACCGGTTTCGTTTACCATTGCAAATCATGTGGATTTGATCTTCATCCATGTTGTGCGAAGCTGCCGATGGTGTTAGACGATGGAGAAGTGAAACTCTACCTCTACAGGAAGGTAAGCGCACCATGCCATCGATGTTGGCGTAAAGGGAGGAGCTGGAGTTACCGGTCTGCTTGCAAAAAATATAACTTGCATGTGGCATGCGTTAGGGAAATGCTAGTGGAGAATTGGCATGAATTGTACTACGGGCGTGGTAAGGGTACTAGGAAGCTGGAGACTAGAATCCCAAGCTTGAAAAATACCCTTCAAACCCCTCACAAGAAGAGTAAAGGTAAGGTGCAGAAGTGCTGTGAGATGGCTGGTTTAGCTCTGCAATTTGTCATATCAGCTGTGCTTGGGGATCCGACCACTCTCATTGCTGGGGTCATTGGAACATTAATGTCAAGAGGTTGAGTTCGATCGTTGGGGCTTGAAACCTTGTCTGCTTGATGCAATTTAATGTCGGGTGCCTATATAAAAATGAAAAGCCCAAAACAAAGGCCAGAATGTTTAGCTTTTAGGTACTGTGAATAAATTCCATAAGTGTTAACCCACTGCCCTGAAAATGTCATTTCTTTTGATTCTGTTGACTTATATTCTAATTAAGATCTAACTAAAGTCATCTTTGATCATGTTTTGTCAAACATTTATCCTTTCGACAAATCATGTCATGGACTGCTACAAAATTAAAAATGTTGCAATTTTGGTGTCTAACTGTCTATGCAATTGCAACCTCACCAAATGAGTTACCAACATCTTTCTCATTAAATTTACCAATTAATTTGAACTTTCGATCTTAATTAAATTTGGAAGCGTAAGTTAATCTCATTAGAAAGTTGAGAAAATAATCGAACTTTCACCGTTTATTATCTTGATCGATTATGATTTATTTTGATTATAATCAATTATCTAAACAAAATTTATAATTATCTTTCATCTATTTATTTTGTTTTATCCAAATTCAACATTAAAGAAGAAGGTTTTCACCTACAATATATAAAATTTATTAAAAAATATTAGCATAGAGACATCTCTCTATTATATCTAAAGGGCTTTTAAGTTGAAATTTTGATCATTGGTGAGTCAAAAAAGTGATGGAAAATCCCAAGTAGCCACAAAGAAAAAATGTAGCAAAATGATAAAATATGTGTAAATATCTTGTTGAATTGATTAATTATTTAATATATATTATATATTATAAAGCAAATATTTTCATTGACTAACATTGTAAATCAACAAGACGTGTGTCTTCTCCATAAAATCATTAATTTCTCCAATCTCCATAGACGAAACGGCACGTCCAAAGGAAATGGGCATTTGCAACTCGTGCGAGTCGACATCAGTTGTCACAGCAAAGCTGATCCTCCAAGACGGCAGGCTCCAGGAATTCCCGAACGCAGTTAAGGTTTCACATGTACTAGAGAGGAACCCTGATTGTTTCATCTGCAGTTCGGACGATATGGACTTTGACAGCATCCTTTGCGCCATTGGTGAGGAAGATCAGCTTCAGCTAGGCGAGCTCTACTTTGCTTTGCCTTTGAGCTGGTTAAACAGCCCTCTCCGCACCGAGGAGATGGGTGCCTTGGCTATCAAGGCAGGTAAAACTCTGAAGTTGGGCATTAGGAAGAAGTTTTGTGGGTGTGGGATTAAAAAGGTTGATCCTCTCTTGCTTCCTAACAAGAGGGTTGCAAAGTCTAGTTGCATGGAGACTAATGGTGGCAGCGACGGTGGCGCCGGAGTAGCTGCTGGTGGTGGAGTGAGGAGGAATACAAGTAGTGCCGGAAGGAGATCAGGGAGTAGTTTTACAGCAAAGTTGACAGTTATTTTGGAAGAGCAAGTTCATTGAATCGGATTGGTTCTTTGTGCGAATGTCTCAGGTAACTTGTAATATGTTCCAATATTTCTCTTCAATTGCTTTATAGAATTGTTTGATTGTTTGTAGCCAAGAACATTTGTGAAAAGGGAAGAAGAAATTTCTCAAATTTCTTTTCTCCAATCTCATTTGTTCTTCCCATGCTCTGATATAGACATTAAAATGTATGAATCTTCAAAGGACAGCCCTCCAATTAAAGAAGTGAAAGGAGTAATTTCATCTTTCATTGTCTGGATCAAACACAAGAAATTGAGAAAGAGGAAGATTTTGGAAGAAAGAATAGAGTGATGCCAACTAATTAATTTTCTAACATTTTCAAAGAAACTAATCCCTGCATGAACTCTCTTGCAAAATGAGTATGAACAAAAGCAAAATGTTTGTGACAGGATATTGATTCGCGAATATTTGTTTTTTCTTTCAAAACAGATCAATCCTTCCAGGAATAGGGTCAAAGAGGGAGAGGGATTAATTCCATGCCTTCCTTTTCGCATAGAGAAAAGAATTAAACTTTGCTTTCATAAAAATCTTACAAGGACTATGTGGTCTTCCTATTAAAATCATACCAATCTCCATCTTTAACCATTAATTAATTGATTGGTATTGTGTTGATGGAGGGATGAGGTATTCCTTTTTTCACCTTTTTTGACTTGGTTTTTTCTTAAATGTAGTAACTGATATGTAGGGTCGCCATTTCTTTAGCAACAAGAAAAAAAGTGAGGTTTGTGGGGTGTTTGTCTGAACAGGCACGCATGTGGATTATCAGGCTTAGATTTTGGGAAATTTCTTCTGAGTTTCCTCAATCTCTATGTCTCCATAGATTAGGCCTAACCAAATTAAGAACAGCACTAATGGACTGAAAAGAGAGAGGAGACTTCAACATGTCCGGAGACTTGCCAACTCATTAAGCCTCTACTCACCCTCTGATGTGACTCAAAAAGATTGCAGTTTCATAGACAAACAATCACTGTTCGTCTTTTGGAGAATGCAAAACAGAGGTCAATCCCTTTAGAACAGAAGAGCAAACGAAATTCATTCGTATATACACAATGAAAATTATATGAAAGGGAACTACTGGCTCTGAAATAACAGAAGATTTTGTCTGTTCTCAAGTGTGCCATGCATCAGTTCACCAGCAAAAGCTGTATATGGAACACACAAGCAATTAAAAGATGAAATGGTGAAGTTGAGTACTACTAATAATACATACGAGATGATAAATGCACTGATTAAAGCAAGAGAAAGACTCAAAAAGTTTTGGCTGAGATGATAAAGATCAGGAGAGACCTATCTTTGACTTTGGTACCCCATACACAAAGGCGTCATATGTTAGCTGCACTGGACGAGGATATGCTCGAGGAAACAATGGGATAAGACAGCTTTGAAAAGTAAAAGAAATTGCTAGAAGGATAAACAAAATAGCAAGACAAATGAATACTTTGCTTAGAGAAACGATAATAAATTAAGAACTCTAAGTTATTGTGACCTGTGGCCCCTGGAATCAAATGCTTATGATAGTCACATTATTAAAAAAGTTGGGCTATATGTACAATAATTAGATCAAGTTGTAATCCATGACAGATCATTTTTCACTTGACAAAGCTTTCCATGAAAACCTTGAAATTATTGGCTGAGGAACCGCCTTGACTCGTCGCCTCGAGAGCCAATCCTCTCCACTTCTTAGCATTCCTTCTCATTTCTTCCCCTTTCTGTCCATTTCCCATTACCATCTCCAAGCACCTTCTGATCTCGTCCTTCTCTGCAACTGCAGTACCTTCATTTACTTTAATTCTAATGCCAGTTTCCCATACCTCGTCTACTAGCTTTGCGTTCGTGGTCTGATCTGAAAACTGAGGCAATGCAACCATTGGCACGCCTGCAACCAAGCACTCCGTAGTGGAGTTCCACCCGCAATGCGTCACAAAACAACCTACCGCCCGGTGATTCAACACTTCAACTTGTGAACACCATGGAACAATCAGCCCTTGTTCTTCCTTTATCTTATCTTTTATCGCATTCTCGTATCCTTCTTCTTCTTCTCCATCTTTTGATGGTCGGATTACCCATAAGAATGTGTAGCCACTATCGACTATTCCATGAAAAATTTCTTCCATTTGATTCCTCGGCAATACTACCATGCTACCAAAGGAAATGTAAACAACTGAACAATCTGGCTTGGAATCCAACCAATGGATATAATAGTCATGACTAGAGTGCTCAAACAAATCACAGCCAATGAATTTGTCTGATGGAACCAAGGGTCCAATGGTGAACAAGTTTATGTTGGAATCATGAGCAAGGGTTTTGATTGCATATTCTTCTAGTGCATCAAAGGTGTTTATAAGAACACAAGGGCTAGAGTCTTTTTCCAGAACTTGAATGTGTTTTTGAAAGCTAGTCGTGACAAAAGAGTGTGGACTGTTTGGTAACAGAAAAGAAGGCAGGTCTTTCCATTCAAATGGAGGCAACCCTTCAAAGTTAATGATGCTTGGAAGGCAATTGATTTTAGAATCATAAGCACCAGTTTGGCTATTGAGGTAATGGTGGTAGATAGCGAACGAAGCACCACCATGGTTGCAGAGTAAAGCAGAAGGTATGGACAAGGCCCGAGCCACATCAGCGACCCAAGACAGCAACAGACTATATATCAAGAAACTTACCGGATGGCCTTCACCAGACAAGCTCAGTAGTAGGTTGGTTAGAGTTTGGGACCCGACATGCTCGAGTTTGGACATAATATCCTCCTGTTTGTCAGACGGAAAATTTCCATCATCGAATCCGTCAGAAAAAAAAGCATACGCTAAGCCCTCGAGAGAAGGGAAACTTTTGATTTTCCGTTGGCCGTAAATGGTGGTGGCAAAAGTGACGCGTGCACCGGCCTGTATCAGGCGCTTTGCTAGCTGGAGAGTTGGGTTTAGGTGGCCTTGGCCAGGAAAGGTTACAAGGAGGAAGTGGGGATCATCCGAATTCATTGCTTCTTCAGAATTACGGTCGGTTTTTGTTTATTTATGAGTTTATTATTGCCAAATAGATATAGTGATCGCGCAGGTGCAGGTGGAGAAAGTATAAACAGAATTCGGAAATCGTCACTTGTGGCGGTTTCATTGATTGTTCTAAAAGCATAATAGTGTTAAGACTATTGTCCAAGCCAGATCGATGTTAGCTGAGATGATAAGATCAGGAGAGACCTTTCTTGACTTTGGCACCCCACACAAATTAAGGAGTCAAGGTGTTTGCTGGCCTGGATGAAGAAAAAATGGGATTAAGACAGCTATGAAAAGTAAAAGAAATTGCTACAAGGACAAAAAATAGCAAGACACATAAATAATTTACTTAGAGAAAAGATATTAAAGACCTCTGAGTTATTGTAACCATAAGAACAAGGACCAACCAATTTCTTTCTCTATGGAAAAGCAAAAAGACCAATTAGTGTCTAGCGAATTAAAATAAAAGTAAAGTCATCCACATATGCCAAACAATGGAGATTACACTTATCATTTTAATTATTAGCACAGTCTTTGGAGATCGACTGGGGTAGGACTGGGAATCTTCATATGGTGAATGTTCGGTCATTTCAATCGGCTAAGGGACCACCTTGAATGGTTGTTGAAGGTTTGTTTTTTTTTTTTTTTTTCCGGAGGAAGAAGAATTAGAAATCTAATGCATGGCTTCTTTGGAAAAAAAAAAAAGATATATAAATTTGCTAGGAATAAAAATGAGAAATGCAATTTAACTCTTTACTATCATACTATAAGGGCATAACTCAAGACATTTTTTTAAAAATATATTTTTAAAAAATGAAATTAAATAACAGACAGATTAACAAAATTGAGATATTTTATTAAAAAAATCCTTTCGCGTTCTTGTCTCTTAATGTTCATATAACTCTCTTCTAAACTCTTAATCTTGTAGGTTGACTTCTCCACCGCTTCTAATCTACTAATAAAATTTTTTATTTGTCCTTCAAAAATAAAACAGTTACATTTTTATAAAAAGGTGGGCAAGCTGTACAATAATTCGTCCAAGTTGTAATCTATGTATATAGTGGCTGATTGACTTGTTCCCCAAAAGCAATGAGGAAAAGAAGGCAGAGCATGGTTGTAGTACTTCACTTCTGTTGGAGGAAGGCAAGATATGCAAGCTGATCACATGTCACAGTGTCCAATCTCCTGGAGCACAACATCTTTAGCAGTGCTACAGGGGTCTTGATGCATGATGATAGCACCCATTTTTGTTTTATCTCTAATCCCGTCTAATGCATAGTCATGGACACGACACTATCCTGTCTGATGTATAGTCATGGATACTATTTGGCTTTGTAGATGTACAGTGATACAAAATTTTTTGTTTTTCTGATTTATTATCGGATTTCTATCAAGTGTTTGTTACTAAAATGAATGACCAATTGGTCTATCCTTCCACTGTACTCCAGTGATTTTCGCTTTGGCTGAGAAAATAAAAAGAAGGCAGAGCGTTACTACTTATT
>NW_018397290.1:116297-121585 GCF_002168275.2 Theobroma umbraticum
AGCTCGCGTCTGGACATAATACTGTCACGCCCCAAGCCCAAGGTTTTGGGACCTAACAGACGCCACATGCTCATGGGATGAATCCCATAAGCATGAAAAGCAACAACATTTTACTAAACTAAATGTAATAACTGCAAAATCTCTTTAAATTTTTTTTTACCCTTTACAAAACCTCAAATATCTAAATAATACACAATATATATAATCCTCCAAAAAATACAAATTTCTCATTTAGTTATCATCTCTTTACAAACTAAATCAGAATACTTACATCAAAACTTATAAATGTCAAAAGACATGTACTAATCTTGCTAACCAAGGCTCTCATCGAATAAGTCAAATCCCCACACATGAATATGTGTTGAAATCTGTAAAAATGATAAGGAATATAGAAATGAATACAACCACTCAGCAAGTAACTGACACCCTTTAGTCGGATTAGGCATGCTCAAAACATTTAGGTCAAAATTACTAATACATATATAGATAACAAAATATATATATTTTTAATTTGGGCAATCTCATTCAAAACATATATTTCAAATTTCATTTTTAAATTTCAAAAGAAAACATAATTTTGTTTTAGATAATGTAGCAAACACAATTTCGAAACTTTCAGATAACAAAGCAAAACATAATTTCACATTGATTTTATATTTTTATTGGTCTCTTGTAACATACTATGGTTATACTTAACCCTTATGGCATAGGTCATAATCATAACAGAAACCGCAATTAACCCCAATGGTATAAGTCATAAAAATCACAATTAACCCCAATGGCATGGGTCATTAGTATATCAGAAGCAACCATTGGCTGCTCTGAATAGATATCACAAGTACCGCTATTCTGAAATTGCTGGTGCGGTTGAGAGATTGATCTCAAATCACATAATACATGTGGATATGGCCAACGTTTAATCCCCATTGGCAGATCATATCATAGCCATACTAGGGGATAAAACAAAACATATTTTATGATTACCCAATTTCACAAAACGGTAATATTCATTTTCACAAAACACATTTGTACACATCAAAAGCATATTTATTTCAAACTGAGTATTTACATATGTAATCATAAGGATGTTAGACAAAAGTTATATTCATATTTCAAAATCAAATATCATATTTCACAAAAATTCACATTTCAAAATCCAATATACAAAAATCATAGTGATATACAACATCTTTGCTCAGTGCTCACCAATTTTTACAAATTCATTAGACAAAACATATTATACATAATATATGAAAACATTCATGAGCACGTGATTTGTTCATCTCTTCGGAATATTATACGGTACCACGAATTCAGCATCTCTCAGATTCTCTGCTAAGTATAACACCAATAGAGCCTGCATAGAAGAGATTAACTACGAGTTTAGAATCCACTCAAACTCATAATAAAAATACTCGAAATTAAAAACTAATATTGCTAACTTAACAAAATGGAATCATGACACTCTACTGGTCATTCTAAGGCATTTTAGGTGTAGCTCAATCTTTCGCTAACAAAATCAATTTTAATTCTTTTTAATAATTTATAAATAAATAAAACATTCAAAACTTAAAAACTCATAGATTATAGTACAAATCAGTAATAATATGGGATTTGATGGAAATACTTCAAATACAAATCAAAACTTAGTTTTTGAAGATTTTTAATAAAATTTTCAAAATATGCTAACTCAAAAATAATTTGTCAAATAAATATTTACTATACAAAAATTCACTAAAATTTAAATTGCTTAATTTTATGAAGTTTCTAGCAAAATAGGTTGAATATAAGTCAAGAATAAGTTTTAAAATAACTAAAAATGAATTTTTATAAATTCTAAAATTTCAGATTTTCATGACCATTTGACTTAATTCGATCACTTATAACTCTTAACTTGAATTATTTTCAATCATAAAACCAGCATCATTTTGAAGTATTCATATCATACTACAATAATCGAACTTGTTTCGATTAAAAAGAGCACAAAATCCCTAAGTTTCGAAAGTCAAATCTCTAGAAATCATCACAAAAATATTCAGATTTTTGAATTTTTAGTATCAACTAGTCTATTTTGAGGCTTTAATTCTCTTAATACAAGAAGCTCCTAACCGAGCCATTGATGCCAAATTAAACATCTCGTTTCGGATTACAAAAGCTCTCAAAGAAACAATAAAAAATATTATCGAAATATGAAGTTTCGTTGACTTAAAATTGAGCTGTCAAAACTGTTGAAAACTAAGTTCTCAATTAAATTTAAAATTTCGTATCTTTCAAACTATAAAACCAAACGAGATGTTGTGAAAATTATTGAAAAGATCTTTTCAAGACCTTTCCATTGGTACCCAATCATGCCACCGAAAAGTCACTGAAACAATGCCGAGTTTGACAAGAAGTTAAAAAAATATAAATTAAAGTAAAAATTTAATCATACTTTAATAATTGCTTTTTTGAATAAATCTTTCCTTTTTCTACCTTCTTCTCTAGAATTAGTTTCTTCCGGATGGTTTTTTTTTTCTGTATTTTGTTTGTAAATGTAGAAAACTAACTTTAACTTCCTCATATGTGGTAAAATAATTGACTTTACTTCTTTTCCTTTAAATGTGTAAATTACTTTTATTTAAATGTATCTTACTGATTTTCTTTTTTTTTAAAACTAATTTACATAAAACTAATAGATTTTCTTCTTTTTTTGTGACAAGATATAGCTGACTTTTTTTTTTTACATGATAATGTAATTTAACTTCAATTAAGATAAAACTACTCTATTTGCTAAAAGGTCCTTAATATACAACTATTCTATTATAAATCCAAATATTTTATAAGTAATTTCAACAAAACCTACTTGTCAAATTTAGGATTTAGTAAACATATTACTGTAATTGTATTTTTGGATTGGGGTATTACAAATACCCTCCTGTCTGTCAGACGGAGAAGTTCCATTACCGAATCCGCTAGAAAAAGAGGCATAGGCTAAGCCCTCGAGAGAAGGGAAACTTTTGATTTTCCGTTGGCCATTAATGGTGGTAGCAAACGTGACTCGTGCACCGGCCTGTATCAGGCGCTTTGCTAGTCGAAAAGTAGGGTTGCAAGGAGGAAGTGGGGATCATCCGAATTCATTGCCTCTTTCTTTCGTTTTGCTCAACTCAATTATGGTAAGGTAATTTTCTGCATAAAAAGTAGCAAGACAACTGGATAATTTGCTTAGAGAACAGACAATAAAGAACTCTCCAGTTACTGTGACCAAATGAACAAAGGACGAATCATTTAATTTCTTTCCCTATCGAAAACCCAAAAGACCCATTAGTACTTACTGTTGATTTATAATACAAGTAAAGTCATCCCCGTATCCAAACAATGTTGATCAAAAGCATCTTTGAACATCGACAGAGATCGGACATGGAATCTGCAAACGATGAATGTGTGGTCTTTTCAATCAGTTCTAGGACCACATCCAATGAGGTAAAATACAAAAACCCTTCTTTCAATACACAGTACATTTTTTACCCTTTTTATTTCGAAATGTATTTTTAGACTCTTTTTATTTCAAAATACATTGGTAGGTCTTTTGGTTTCTTTTATACAAATATGAAAAGTTATAATTATTTTTAAATAATTAAAAAATATAAAAAATTTCATAATTTAATTTAATTAAATAATAATGGAAATATTTTTATTCAAAGTTTATCAATTTTAAAATTAAAAAAAAAGACACATAGTGATAAACAAAGAAAAATTAGAAGAAAAAAAATATTTAGGATTGCTTTATTATGATTTTTAAAAAAACTCATAATTTTGAAGTGGAAAAAATCTAAAAAATTTAAGTAATAATATTCTAATTAAATTAGGTAAAAAAATTTTGTATTTAGGGAGATTTTTGCATTTTTTTAAACCAAGTTCTTGTGAGATCAATTTTAAATTTAACCAAATCAAGCTCTTGTGAATTTATTAAAAAATTGTAAATTTATTAAATTTTTATAATTATTGAAAAATTCACTATATGGTGGTCGTATCTTGGTGGCAATGATTTTGGATTGTAGTCATGGTGGTGTGTGGAGATCCAAGGACAGAAAAAGAAGGAACCATTATGTTTTTGATACCCGTGAGAAGAAAACGAGAGGAAGGGGAAAAGGAGAAAATAGACAAAAAATTGAAAACAATTAAAAAAATATACCTAGTTTAATTATAATATTATTACTTAATTTTTTTTTAAAAAAATTGAGTTTTGTTAACTATTAATAAAATAATTATGACTAATTTATTTATTTATTTTCTTTTTTATCATTTTTTTTACTCAATCAAATGAAATTTGTATTAAAATCATTGAAACTACAGTGTTAAGATCAGCACCTTTATGGGGATAAGGTCAAGATATACAATCAAGGTACAAACCTACAAGTACTCAGTACCATTAAACAAAATATATATTCACCTATTGGTGCTTAGTACCATAAGACAATGCAAAAATCTTAAGCAAATCAAAATATTAATACAAGACAAAAGGCAGCAGCTTAATCTAGTAACAGCATAGAAAGTTACTACCATGCTGAGAACATCATATTTCTGTCAATTCCAAACTTGTTAGGGAATTTGAAAAACAATTACTTTCTTGTAGAGTACAAGTAAAGGACACCATGTCTAGTGAAATAACAAGTACATTAATCTCGTTAAATAAATACCACATATCTCAAGGCTTCATATCAGTGTTGGATATTCTTAGAATCAAACTCAATAATCAACTTATAACTTGTAAAAGAGAGAGTAAGAGAAAAGACGCAATGCATGAAAAATGATCGTACACTTTGCAAAGTTGGAGTCTTGGATATCAAGTGAACCAAACGAAACATCCACCACATAACCATCATAGTTATGTAGAACTCCACCATATTCTACTAGGCTTGGTTTATCATTATGTTTCTCTTTTTTAATTTTTTAAGTTGATAAAAGTTTTGTAAGGACTCAGATTGAATGGATATTTTAACAAACATCGAGATGTTTCGATCAAAGAATCTCTTGATGCTCGTATCATTGAGTTCTTCATGTGGATCTTTTCTAAACTTTTAACTTGGTATAGTGAATCCTTCATCCTTTCAACCTACTAATAAAATTGTCTATATATTTTTTTAAAAAATAAAATAATTTCATCTTTTGAAAAAATAAGACTGGTGTACAATAATTTGATGAAGCTGTAATTTATTTATAAAGTAGCCGGTTGGCTTGATCCCCACAAGCAATGAGGAAAACAAGGCAGAGCATGATGACTTATTTAATGAACATGATTATTCATTACT
>NW_018397290.1:122043-122158 GCF_002168275.2 Theobroma umbraticum
TTCTTCTTCTCCATCTTCTGATGGTCGGATTACCCATAAGAATGTGTAGCCACTTTCGACTACTCCATTAAAAATTTCTTCCATTTGATTCCTGGGGAATACTGCCACGCTACCG
>NW_018397290.1:122469-122598 GCF_002168275.2 Theobroma umbraticum
TGACGCTTGGAGGGCAATTGATTTTAGAATCATAAGCACCAGTCTGGCTATTGAGATAATGGTGGTAGATAGCAAGCAAAGCAGCAGCTTGGATGCAGAGGAAAGCAGAAGGTATGGACATGGCACGAG
>NW_018397290.1:122698-215290 GCF_002168275.2 Theobroma umbraticum
CAAAGCAGCAGCTTGGATGCAGAGGAAAGCAGAAGGTATGGACATGGCACGAGCCACATCAGCAACCCAAGACAGCATGGGACAGTATATCAAGAAACTCACCGGATGCCCTTCACTAGACAAGCTCAGTAGTAAGTCGGTTAGAGTTTGGGACCCGACATGCTCGCGTCTGGACATAACATCCTCATGTCTATCAGACGGAGAAGTTCCATCGTCGAATCCGTCAGAAAAAGAGGCATAGGCTAATCCCTCGATAGAAGGAAAACTCTTGATTTTCCGTTGGCCATGGATGGTGGTGGCAAAAGTCACGCGTGCACCAGCCTGTATCAGGAGCTTGGCTAGTTGGAGAGTGGGGTTTATGTGGCTTTGGTAAGGTTGCAAGGAGGAAGTGGAGATCATCCGAATTCATTGCTTTCGGTCTCGGGCAAAAGAGTCATGACAGGTTTACTGTATATATGCTTTTTTTACCGCCCAATACAGACACTGATCGAGCAGTTGCGGGTGGATTAACTATGAACAAATTACATTCGGAATTTTTTTTGGCTACTTTTCATTGGTTGTTCTATAAGCATGACTATTGGTTAGGTATATGAATTTATTGGGTTTATGATGTTTACTAGTAACAAGTAGTACTATAACACTGTCCAAGCCAGCCTCTGCTTTCGCAGGAAATTGCCAACCGTCAAGATCCCAGTCAGGAATTGGTTTTGAGTGATAAATCAATATTGTCATGATTGTATATATCTCTAAACACAGAGACATGGCCACTATCTTAGACTGTCGTCACCAATAGCTTTTACTTTTATGCTTATTCCCTTGTCCCTATTCTTTCCGATTAACCCACGGCCGGCTTTCCCTTCTTTAATACTTCAAAATAGGATTCTTACATGTTTAATTACTTAATTTGAATAAGAGAGAGTTAGAGTGTATTAAAAGCAATAAGAAGAAATTGAATTTAAAGTGGAAAATTGCTTTTAACTCTAAATTCCCTGATTAACTGATTGAGATTAGTCCAAATAGAAAAGGAGGAGACTATGTTTGGGACCCAATCAATGAAAAAGCAGTCGACATGATTAGAGGAGAAGCCATTTTTATACAAAACATTGGCCTGACTAGATTCCATTTTCACCAGGTCGCTGTGACCTTCAAGCAATCTTTGACTTGAATCCAAGGTCGATGCTACTTCTTGAATAATTAGAATGTCAAGGATGCTCTTTCTAGTTATATTCGTTCAAAAGGCCAGTGCTTTTGTAAAAGTTAAATTGATTGTAACTGTCTTTAACCATTTTGGTTGTTGATTTAGGCAGAAAACGTGCCTTGCGTTTTGTATGAGAGCAAACAAGGCATATAACATGCCAAAAAGGAAAAGGACAGAAAGCAATTTAACAAACATAGGATAGGAAATTGGCTTGAAGATGACATAGAGGAGAAAGAGAAAGAGTGAAATAATTGAGACAGATTGATCAATAATGGGTCCCAAAAGGAAATGTGAAAGATGAAACTAGTGCAATCCAAGCACCACAGAAAGAACGAAAAAGGCAGGGAAAAAATCAAAGTTTGCATATGCTCTCAATCTATCTGATATATATGTCCTTTTATCTTTTTCCCTGCATTGACCTCGAAGCTTCCTTGTGGGAAACCATTTTCATCAGTCATTCGTATGGTAAAGCAATGAGCAACGTGTTCAGAGATTTTGTACTCATCTCACCATTTCATATTTGAAATTGGATCGAAATTTCCATGACATAATGGAAAAAGCTTTACCTTAAACTCATTGGATTGAAAAGGAATATCACATGTTAAGAAGAATTCAAAGCATTTGGAGCCAGAAAATTTGACAGAATTGAAATGGTTTAGGTTTCAGTCCTTCAAATCTATGTGTTTCTGGTTGATCCTGTAGGCAAACATGCACGACACCCTACCTAGAAAGAGAAAGTCATTGGGATTTGACAGTTAACTAGTTAGAAATGCAACGGTATAATTAAAAAAATAATGAAAGAATTTAAGAATCTTTGCTCCCTAGTGACTACGATTGACCACATCTGTATCCTAGCTTTGTTTAGCAGCCACAAATCCCATAATTATTTCATGTTTATAAAGTTTATATTTAAAATAATTACACTCTTAATTATAAAAAAAGATGTAAGAGACTGTTGGCTAGTCAATCTTGGTCTTGTTAGCATCCTTTGCTTTTGGCTTTTCTCTGTCTGTATAAAGCTCAATGCCATAATCCTCCCTCCTCCACTCGGCCTGCTTCAACTCTCTTTTCATATCTCTATCTTCCAGGCAATCTGTCTTTCTCTCTAAACAAGGGAATATGGGTATTTGTGCATCTTCTCAGGACGTGACAAAGGGTGGCAACCTCAGCTGGCCGTCACCCACAACCAAAATCATTTACCCGGATGGCAGGATTCAAGAATTCAGGCAACCCATCAAGGCCAGCGTTGTTCCCTCCCAGAATCCTTGTTCCCTCCCAGAATCCAAACTCTTACCTTTGCAACTCGGAGCTGATGTATGTAAACTCACGCCCGCCTCACGTTCCTGACGATGAAGAACTCCAACTGGATCAAATTTATTTTCTCGTGCCACGGTCTATATCTCAAGCGCCACTTTCTCGTCAAGAGCTAGGCTCACTAGCCATTAAGGCCAGTACAGCTCTAGCTCATTTGGACAAGGTTTACTCTTCACAGAAAATTTTGCATTTCTCGGATAAAAATGGTGCAGGATTCATTGCTGGAACTCAAGGATGTTGTAAAGTTCCCATTGGATTCAATATCATCGGAATCACTTCCCCTGGGAGGTCATGTGGCAACCCAAAAGTTTTCTAAATCCGAAAACTTTCCTCGCAAGTCTGTAAGCAGGCAACATTTTAATGTTGCTAGAGTCCAAATTTAGAAATAATTGGATTCATTGCTGGAATAGTAGCCAAATTCATGACAACACTCAAAAAGGGTTATTAAATCTTTGGAATCGAGAGAGAAGATTACATTAAATATATATATATATATATATATATATATATATATATATATATATATATATATAGCCAGCCTTATCTTGCAGAAGCAAATGTGCTGTATATCCTCTGTATGTTCTTGCATTTTTATTTCTAATCATTCTTTTCTGTATTTTAAAAGGCAAAGGATCTCTGGTGCAGTCCATGTGATCTAATCAAGGGCAAATACCACCCAATGATTTTATTTAATTATTATAAATACTAATATATTATTTTTAAACTGATACTTGCTTATCATGAACACTATCTGATACAAATCTTCTTTAGATTCAGTAACAGCTGCATCATATATATTATATTTGGACTCAACTTAATTGCAATGTGTTGCATGTGACATTTTATGTCATATAGATCAATTGAAAGTGAGAAGGATAATTCAGAAGGGATAAGATCAATAGGAAGACAAGCATCTAGAAAACAAGCCAGGAATGGCAGACAGTAAAATGGAAGAACCAGTCCACTCTTGGCCAGGGCTCACAAAATTTGATGAGTGTCTGCAAGCAGGAGCCAAGAAGGAACTATCTTGTGATTCCTTTTTCAATATTTTTGCTCAAAACAAGTCTGGGTCCTTTTGTCAGAATTCTTAATGATTAACTGAATATTTCTCTGCAATTTATTTAATCAATCTTTTTGCAGGTTGAAGTATTGCTGTCATGAATGAACAGGGAGGGAAACAAAAGGACAGATTGAAAATATCCACTGTAATCTGTATCAAAATGAAAACCAAGCACAGTACTAGCATTCATTTATCAGGATACATATGGCGAAAAACCCTACGGAGGCAAACACATATGAAATTACAGAACTGAGCAATAGCTATGGATGGTATGCTATTTTACATTATTAATACTTCAATCTCAGCCAAAGTAGGAAATTTTCCAAATCAAGAAGCTTCAGAGCAGGCCTTCATTTCCATCTTGATAGCAGCAACCAAACGATCATAAGCTTCACCCCATGCATTTTTCATCTCTGCTGAATACATTTCCGGGACTGCTTCCTTTATGGTTTCCAAAAGAGCAAATTTTGTGACCTGCAAGACATTTGCTAAGATGTCAGAGAAAAAATTTCTGCAACAAATTCTAATAATTTGAATATCTAGTCTTTGACCACATGAAAAGCATACCTCAAAATGTTCATCAACTACTCCATGTTTGAAGTGGACAGCCCCTAGTTTCTTCAAACTCGACTCTCTCACCGTGACTTTGCCTGCTTTGCGGAGTTGAGCTGCAGATTCACATGTCTGCAAGACCAATTCGTGAAGAACCCATCAGTGGAAATTGAGTGTTGAATGGAACTGCTCCTACAATCTTTAGACAGGTGGATGGAATTTCAAGTTTCTAGTTATATCTAGAGTTTAGACTTCTAGACATAGGCCACGCGGTCCAATGCAAATGTCTTACCATAACAAAGACAGACATGGCATGGGGCTTGAGTTTTGGGTTTTGGTCCAGAGGGACATTTGAGTCTCTCAAGAATGAGAACATCTTTTGGGCTGAGGGTGCAATCTCAAAGATCCTGCCCATCCAAGACAAATCAATTTTACTTCAATCCAAAACAAGGGCAAAAAGAAGGGAAAAACACAGAATAACAAGGACAGCTTACTTCAAGAAGAATTTTAGACCCAATTCTGCTGCATTCTTCTTCATTACACTCCATGACTTGACCACCAGAGCTTCTTGCTCTTCTGTGAAAACTTTACCTTCATATGTAGTCATTGCTCTTCGATTCTCGGATTTGAATTGTACTATGGTGCTAATGGCAATCTTGCACAATATTTAAATACCAAATACACCTGGGGATAAGATTAACTCTTCGAGGCATTGGAGAGCCATTTTTGCAAGTCACCATGAGATATCACCTGCTACGACATGTCTCAAAACCAGGGGCTAGCCATGGCTTAGAGAACATTGTTTTGGTTATTTGAATTTCGAGCTTGAGTGACGCAAATGATGGGCTTGACCGGTATGATCAGTCTTAAACTTGAATCTCTCTTCTATACAAATATGTAAAAATTTTGACAAATATGCAGTCTTTGCTTGTAATGGGGTTGACCTCTCGGGAAAAAGGATAATGGCTTATAATGGCTTCAACAGGATTATTATCTTTCTTTATTGCAGAAAATTTATTCGAGATTTGGTTGACCATATGTAAGAATCCCATGAGGCCATGACCTTTTTTTTCAATTAGTGGCATGAATCAAATTCTTCTTTTGACTGCAAATCTTAAAATACTTGTGTAGGTGGCTTGAAAATTGCAAATTTGGACCCGCCAACGCAAAGTATCATTTCCCAATAGAACAACATATTTCATCTTACAGCAAAGAAACAAAGGAAACTGCGTGATTACTAGAATGGACAGCAAGAATTTGTAATGGTCTTCTGACAGTCTGAAGAAACAGAAACTGGCAGGGGTTTTGAAATTGTTCTCTTTGAGCTTTAGTGTTCCAGTGACCATATATGGTTCGGTCAGATCAGTCATTGGAACAGAATGCAGCCGCTCTGTTCTTTATTTGGGGACAGGGATTCACCCCACTGTCTGAACATGCACCAATCATTGAGCTAAATGTTAAAACGCAATGCAGCTGCTTTATTTGAGACATAAAGAACAGTTTCTAAACAATGTTCAGACATAAAGAGCATCAAGTACAGAGGGACTAATGACTTGGAAGTTAATGTTTCTAAACAATTTATCTTCTTTCCTAGAAGAGCAAACCAGAAATCAAGGCAGAAAAGTTTGGCTAGCTTCAAATCAGCCTGAAAACTGCGATGTGTTAATTTTGAGGTAGTTGGCAATATTGCAGATTTGTCTGCAGCATAACAAGTTGCAGGACCTACAGTTAGTCAAAGTACTCTATTTGGAGATAGATGGGAATTAGAACAAAAACATACAAAATTTTATTTGAATTTAAAGGACCAGAGTACAAGACACTTCCAAACTAAACATCTCTCAAAATATCTCTTTTATACAAGGAACTTAAGAAGGAGGATTCATTTCATTTTTAATAGCAGCAGCCAGCTGATCATAGGCTTCTCCCCAAGCATTCTTCATTTCTGTTGACCACATTTCTGGTACTGCTTCCTTAATTGTCTCCAACAATGCAAATTTTGTGACCTACATAATACAGAGAGAATACATTGTCACTGCTAAATGAGCAAATTCACTTCTAAAACTTTTTTGTGTTATATGCTGAGCAGGATCAATGCATTTTGCGGCCTAACTGCACTAATCTTACCTCAAAATGTTCATCAACAACACCATACTTGAAATGGGTGGCACCTAAATCTTTCAGATTGGATTCTCTCACTGTAACTTTGCCTGCCTTTCGAAGTTGGACAGCTGATTCACAGGTCTGCAAAGCAGTACAGATAAATCTTCTGGAGAATAGTTTGATTCACTATACAACTTGGGCAGCTACAAATTTAACAGATGAGGAAAAGGAGATAGTAAAAGATAAGAAAAGAAAGAATCAACTAACCATAACAAAGACAGTTACGGCATGGGGTTTTAGTTTTGGGTTTTGCTCTAGAGGGATATCTGAATCCCTCAAAAATTTGAACAGCTTCTTAGCAGAAGGGGCAATCTCAAAAATCCTGAAGATATTTTCATTCAATAATCACTTGAAATTGGTCTGTTACATCGCACATACTAAATACAGTACAATCTAATCAAGGGAAAGTGAACCATGTAGATTATTAACCTCAAGAAGAATTTAAGACCAAGTTCACCAGCATTTTTCTTCATCGAATTCCATGATTTGACAACCAAAGCTTCTTGTTCTTCAGTAAATGCCCTCACTTTGAATCCTCCATCTATCTTCACACCTTATTATATACATAAAATAACATGTGAAAACCAAAAGATATCCTTTGCCAAGCCAGTGGAATGAAAAAAAAAAAAAAAGGAAGAGAAAGAAAATTACTTCTGATTGATTTTGGAGTTTTACAAACAAGATCAGGCCATGATCCATCTCTCTTGACCCATGACAACTCCAGGAAGTGATGATGCTTGAGTTTTGACCCGTAGTTTGCATTCAAACAAATGTTGGGGATATACCTTCCATCTCGCATGCTGATGCCAGCTGCAGGGGTAAAAAGCGATAATTAGAGAAACAGTAAACGCACTGAATGTAACGAACGATAGGAGAGGAAGGATACTGACCATCAGAGAAACGAATGGTAGCAGCTTTCGAAGCTGAAGTGGTGACTGTCATGGGATTCATCTGTAAGAATTGAAGAAGATGTTTGGAGTTTGGACACTACGGAGCCGCAAGAGTTAGACAATATAGGCATGTAGCCATTACCAGGTGGTTTCCTTTCTTCGCTTTCTCGTAGAAGTGGAACACAACTTGGCTTACAATTGGACAAAAAGACTTAACCTTTCATTGCCAGAAAGAGCCAACAACATTGTTTACTTCGTTTTATTTTAGTGGTAGTATTTTTATTCGTTGCACCATTCATGTCCTGAAACAATGAACTTTTTCTCCGCGTGGACAGTAGGCTTTGAACACGGACGTCTTAGTGCGGAGTGGTTAAATACCAAGACAAATTCGCAATCCAACCGTAGGGGCTACATTCATGGGAGGTCTCATCCTACAGAGTGTTATGTGCTTCTAAATTCGATATCATGGTAAACATTTTAATAAATAAAATCGGCTTCAATATCACATCAAATGCTTTGATAAATAAAATAAATAGAATGATTGATCGATTCTTAAAAGAGACGCCATACGCATTTTAATGATTGAAACAGGACGTCACAAGATGAAAGATGTCATGCTTTTTAGCAATATCGAGCCTTGATCATAAAAGCAAATATACATTGTAATTCTGAATTGCAGATTTCTCGCATTTTTACATCCCATCTTTATCCCATTTTACAAGAGCATAAACCTAACCTCATTTAGAACTAGGGAAAATCACAAAAACCAACAGCCGCTGAAGTAAGCTTCATTACACCTTGTAGCAACATAAGTAAAGTTATACACACAATGGGGAGTAATATCAAATTAACCGCACCCATAGTTTACATCTGGCTTTGCAACAATTGATTCAAATGGTACTTCAATCCTCTCTTTCACCATGCATCTAGCTTCCCCATCCTCCATCACCAGGACTTTCCCAGGTGGACATTGAACGGTGGAATTCTTCTCTTCAGTTGCACGTTGCTGAAGCATGCCCAAGAACTTGAGAGGAGTACCTTTCCCAAGGTTTGGCACAAAATTGGACAAGCTTAATATGTATATTACACCAACCAGGGGAAGCACTGTCTTCACTGCTGAACTTATGAAGCAGCCCAACCCTTTCCTTGAGTTCTTAGAAACGTCTTGCTTTCTGCTCTCCTCGTTTCTGTTAAGGTTCTTCTTTGCTTCATTTGTTTGGTCACCAATGGAAACCCCATTTGTCAAAGACTTGTATGTTGACTGTAAGTGTGACAAATAACCATTATCCAAAACCAATGATCGTGGGGGGGGACTTGGATATGGAGGAAGGAGGAGATCATTGTTGTTCTCCACTGTTTCACTAACAAAAGCAGAAGCCTCAAGAATCACTTCCAAGTCCTTCCCTTGATATTCTTTGAGCTTCTCCAAGAGCATTGTCCGGCTACAATCAATTTCAGCAATGGCAACTTCCTTTTCATACCGTTGCTGATGTTGCAGATTCTGATAAATTGAACCATTCAAATTATAAGGATACCGACTTTTGTTAATTTTTAAGAAGATATCTTATCAACAAAAACATCTATTTTGTAGGTATACAATTTTCATGCATGCAAAGACATAATGAATACAGTTCAATTAATTCGCATAGCATCCACTGAGTCTAGTGAGAAAAGGAAAAGACTAACCAATGCTTCAAATTCTTGGGAGTTAAACTCTTCTTCAAGTAACATCATATAGAAAACGAGTTACTCTGCCCCCTTTTGAGAAAAACATGCAAAAGAAAATGTCTATATGGCTAAAGCTTAAATGTCCTGATTCTTGAAATTGACCAAATGGTCATGTAGCCACACTAAAACAGAATGACCTTTATGTTAAATGAGAGTTTCCATACTTCTCTTCACACCTAACCCTGTATAAACTAATTGATAGGAGAATTGCTTTCACAAATTCTTTCTAATTTCTAAACTTCCAGCACTGAAATAATGTCCACAAAACCATTGTTGTTACATAAATGCAGTCTCATAAAGAAATGCCAAAAGCAAAGGCAGGTAGTAAATGAAGTATAATCATATAACTATAACAGCTTTTTGCAATGCTGAGTACTCATAAACTACCTCCAATTTCCCTAACCTAGTCTCCAAAGCTTTTCTTAAAGTTACCAAAAAGGCAAAGTCTATAGCAATGCTGATGGTGTTGTTCAAATGGTAAGTACTAGTCTGTGAAATTAATCACAGTATAATCAAGCAACCACTATCAAAAGAATACGATTGGGGAAAGTTGTATAAGCTGGAAATGATTCAATTCATTCAGCTACAGAAACTCATATTGATGAACTGTTATTCAAAAACAAAAAATTTGATGAACTCTGAAGCTATTTGTTTAGTTTTACTATATCTAGGCAATCTAAAGCCACAAAGAAAAAAAACAAACATCTTCCTTCCTTTTCAAATTACTTCTAATGAGAATCTAAAAAGTACACTTAATTAAACAAAAAACTGGACCGTTGGTACTAAATCTATGAACAGGCAGAAACAAAAATACAAAAGAAACAAAGATTAATCTCTGATCCCAAAAAAATGCAATCCAAACCATACTCCAAAATGCACTTAATTCAGTCAGAAAAAAGAAATGCATCTCAAAGAATCACCATTAACCATTCCTCATTATAGCTAATGCATTGAGAAAAAAACAAAAGGGCCCAGCTTTACCCCAAAGATTTGTTATTTATATTACAACTTAAAATTGGGATTTTATGAGTAATTTCCTTTTAGTTTCACATACTTTCTTGCATACATGTCAATAACAATATTAAAAAAATGAAATAAATTCAGGGTCTTTCAAGGTTTATAACCAAAAAAAAAAACTACTACTAATATTTAACACAATGGGGAGGGAAAAAGTTAAGATTTTTGAGGAGAGAAACCTGTAGAGCAACGAGCTGGGCCTCAAGGGATTCAAGGGCATCTCGAATGTTCAAGAGCCTCTCAGTTTCTCCATCTTCTTCTTCTTCTTCTTCTTCTTCTTTTCCCTCCTCTTCTTCTTCTGCTTCTTCAACTGCTTCATTGAGTCTTTGATGAGAATCAGGGATTTCGTCTCCATTAAAGCTACCTTTTTTATCTGTTTGTTCCCCTTCTTCTTTTTGTGGGCTTTGTTGTTTTGGAGAAACAGGCTTGCTGGCGGTGGCTTTTTGGATGCAATTGCTGATTTTCAATCTCAGCTCCGTAGCTCTTGCTAACACTAACCCTACTCCCTCTTCTTCCATTCTCTCTCTCTCTCTCTCTCTCTCCCCCTTTTTCCTTTTTTCTAGTTATTTATTTATTTTATTGTCCACAAGTCAAAATTACAAACTATTTCAATATCTTAAATGAAAAGGAAAAAGAGAGATGGACGTGGGAATTGTTTGTTATGGCCAAAGGGTGGGGTTGGAAAAGTAAGACAGAGAGAGACAGAGAGAGACAGAAGAAGATGGAGAGGAAGTGCCAAAAAAGCCTTTGGGCTCTGATGTATACAACACTTGTGACTCTGGTGAGCTTTTTGGTCAGCAAATGGATGGGGTTGGAGTTTGGGTTTTTTCTTTTGGAGTTTAATAAGGCCAAGAAAATGACCTGATCAAGCCCAAAGCCTCAATTGCAATCGAACGACCAAACTCTAACCCGTATATTTTTGGCAAAACAAGATTATGTGGGCTCAGGGTACCTATGGTTCACGTGGTGTTGCATGTGCAATAATGGAAGTAGCCATTATCTGTTTCTTTTCCCATTTTTTTTTAAAAAAAAATTCAGATATTTTAGAATTGGATTTAGATAATAAAATTGCTAGTAATCAGATGTTTTGGTTAAATTTTTAATAAACATTACTATGCTTTAGTTATAGTGATTAAGAAATAGCCTAGTGTGAATGTGAACTAAGATAAAAAATTGTAATGATAAAAATTAACAAGATAATTTCAGTTATATTATAACATTATACACAAAATTCAAACAGGGATTCCCTCCTGTCTCTTGATTCTGTCATTTAGTTGCTTGCACATGATGAATAACTCAAAGACAATTAGGAATGACAGCCATATCACACCCTTGTCAATGGAGATATTAGTGATCAAACAGGATCAAGAGTTGAAGACTGAAGCCACAGGCTTTCTATTGAAGTTGGCAGTTATGATTTATCTGTCATTCGAAACCTGCAAAGCAGCAGGATCTCAGGCATTTAAACGGGGCTAGAGATCATATGACTAAGCTAATTTCTTTTGAAAACAGATATCGGAAGGCAAAGTTGTGAGAGATCCACTCAATGCTTTTCCCATTTTTCCTGTTGCAGGACTGCTGAAGGTTCTTCCTCAGGGAATCAGGCATCAATTGCTCAACCATCTGCAGCAGACCAGCTGAGCAAACATCAGAATCTCTTGCAAAATACTCCATAACCTTTGGTAACAGAATTTTCTGTTCTTTGTTGACACTCAAGTTTGACTGGATGTATTCTTCTTTTGCAATTTCCAGTTCCTGGAACACTTTCTTGGGCGTGTATATACGGACCTAGAGAGTCATCAAAGTCAGTGACTATAGTGATAAAAATTGAAAAGTTTTAACTTCTGTAACAGCCTACAGCCACGGAAATATGATCTCAGGGAGGATTTTATTGAAGGGCAAGAGTGTACCGCAGGATCAGAATAACTTCCTGAACAAAGTGCAAAATGTAGAAGAGGTTCTGGGGACTCAATTGCATAAGCTCTTCGAGCATCTACAACCTTAAATTTGGTCTTTGAAGGAAACAAAAACCGTAGCCACTGCAAGCAGATGTAAGATGTTAGTTTTATCAGTGCCAAGACAAATGTGTAACTAAACTATCCTAGCATCATAAACTAAAGCAATTAAGCTGGGATAGTTGATAAGAATTTCTGGGAATGGATGGTACCTGTCCTGGACGAGGCAACCGACATCCTAGAATAGAACTCTGTATCGTGTCTATGCTTATGGTCTGGCCCCCAACGTTATATGCAGCCTGGATCATCCATGGGCTTGTCAATGAAAACATCCATTCCATGATCTTTTGTTAAATTAACCAGAAAACCTCTGCTCACCTTGAGTAACAAGGACAATCTCTTCAGATTGTTTTTTGGAATGCCATAAACCAAAAATGCCTGTAAGAACATAGCAGGTTGAATTTGCTCAAGGGTCTTACTGGAACAAGGTGTAACGAAGATTACATATAATGAAGATTGATATGCGGAAACATTACATGCATCACCAGAGCATTGTGTACATTAATCCAGAAAGCTAGCTTCTCTTCATGTTTCATCCTTCTAACATCAACTTCTTCCAGCTGATAAACAAGTGACCTTTTAAGACAGTAAGATTTTGTGATTCAGTTTCTTGTCAAAGGGACATCAAATGTACATGGGATTGGTAAAGAAGGCTCACCTATAATATTGCAGCTTATGTTCAATATCCTGTAACTTCTTACTATCTCTACAAATCCATTGAACCTTCACCATAGAGCAGTAAGGTCCACTGAATTCCTTGGATTCCCCAATGCTGAAAGGGTTGTCAAAATGTGAGTTGAAGGATGAAAATTTTCCACACTGTGGACTCCACGTATCACCCTGACCTTGTGAAGATGAATTTGAAACAGGAGAAGACAAGGACTCATGGTTAATCAAGGGAGGGTCTGCCAGTTCACAATATATGGCTGAAATGGTCTTGATCATCTCCTCAGAAAGCCAGTTTGGTGTTTCGGGAACATGATGGGAAATGCTGCTCCCGAGATGCTCTGCCAAGCTGCATCCATCTGAAGTACCGATCTGCGCTTGCTGGAAATGGAAAGGAACAAAGAATCAGAAATCATATATCAGAGGGTCTTGTTAACTTTCATTTGCAATCTATTTTAGCTGTCTAATGGCATGTACAATGGAAATGAGTAATTGACATTGATTCAATTTACCTCCAACATGGACAAAGGCAGAGAATGGTACAAGTCTACAGCTTTAGCCACTGCTTTTTGTGGAGAAGTAACTGAATACGCTGATCGCTGAGAGAGTGAGGAGTGGCTCCGATGAATACTAGAATCTAACAGCTTCTCTGTACCCGAAATATCACTGCATTCCTTGGGAGGATTTCCAATTGAATTCCGAGAGGACTCCAGATCACTAGTCTGAGTAGCTAGATTTTCTTTGTCTGACATGTAGGGTGCCTGAACTTCTGGAAACATTTCTTTATGTGCCACTGAGGTTGGTCTCAAAACTTCATCTGTGGTCGTTAAAGACGAGAATCTTTTATTAAAGTTTTTACGGTACAATGAGAGAAGATACTTTTCCAGGTAGGCAACTTCCAGTTCTAAAATTGCTATCTCCTTGATAACTTCCATGGCAGCCTGGAATTACATAGATAAAGTACCAAATTATCAATCAGTTAACAAACTCTTTCTCTGCAAAAACATGGGAACGAATAGCACATGGGATAACAACCCAAGGGAAATGTAGCTAGCTTGAAAATCAGTGAATATGCTGTCTTCAATCATACCCCAGAAAAAAAAAAAAGTTTACCTTGGGGATTAAATTTTCAACTGATACATCATAGGTGAATGGCCTATGACTTAATGCCTTCTCCAATGCACGCCGAACCAAAAACTGGTCCTGCAATCGTTCTTGAAGGTGATGAATCTGCAGAAAAATGAATATGTTTCTGTTGTATCTGATCTTTGTATGCATATCCCAAACCTGGATAAGCTTTGCGAATATCCCACCAAGGTGACTATGGTTGGAAAAAGTTGGGAATATTACCTCTTGCTTCAACGAGTTTTGAACTTCGGTGTTTGAAGTTTGGCTCTTCTTTGCTTCAGCATAGCCCTTTGTCCGTCCCATTTCCTTCTGCAGAACAAAACCAAACAATCAAACAACTAGGACATGCAAGAAACAGGAAGACCAAAGAGAAAAGAAACGATATGCGATTCTTACAGAGGGATTGCCAGCTTCGAAGATTGTGTTTAGCTTGTTCTTCTTGACTTTTTTCTGAAGTGGATCACTGTCAACACAAAAAACAATGTAATCAGCTGATCTTTGCATCTTTTTCATCTCAATAAGAAAGCCTTTCAAGAACTCTTCTACTTTCTGTGCAAGGAGAACCTACTTTCGAGCTTTTTAGATGTTAAGACAGAGCTCAGATTCTCATTCCCAACCAAACCCAGTTTAGAGTGTTGCGTGCGGATATGGTTAAGGGGGATTTACCGGCACAAAACATGCGATATGTTTTTCCAGTTCAAGCAAGACTTCACTCGAAGTACAAAGAAGGGAAAATGGAACAAAACCAGACCAAGTAGAAGAAGAAAACATCAAAGCTACCTGTTGGAACGCTTGTGTCTAGCCTTCAAGAATTCAAAAGGCTTCAGATAGGAACCCCGCCAACTTACTTCAGGCATGGTATGGTTTATTGGGAACCCCCTCAATTGGCTTAGCCTAGGCAGAAACTTCACTGAAACAGCATTAAATGCACATCAGATATTGACAAAGCCTTAACCCGATAAAAAAAAATAGACAAGGCGGAAACATCCAAAGCCCGCATTAATTGCAACAGAATATAGTATAGAAATCTGCTTACACAAGAACACACTCTGATAGAATGAGACCACTCACACAGAAAGTTTTTTGAAAAGCTGAAACAGATTAAACTTGAAACTCAAGGTCCAAATTGATTCTAGCTAATAATTCAAATTAATCAGAGAAGCTATATCGAACAATAATTGTTCTCTTAACATACGGAAAACTACTACTAATCAAGAACAGTGCAAGGTTAAAACATGCATAGGTAGAAGAGCGACACATGAGCTGTATACAATGCCTAAAAGGGTGTCCATTTCTTTGACTAGTCCCTTGTCTTAGAAAGCTATACCACCTTTGAAGCTAGCTTTTTGGAATGGTGGGCTTTTTTATTGCATTGCATTAAAAGGAGTAAATCAGTTTTTGTTGTGCCTTTGTGGCTTTTGATTGAGGACGAATGCTCAAAAAGTTAAACTCAGGGCATTCAAAAAGGACCAGCCAGAAGGGACAAGAAACAAGGAGGTGATGACCAGGGTATATATAGGAATAGTTCATTGGTTTGCATGCGGTTTCAACTGTGTGTACACTTCCTTGTGTTCTCGTGCCATCTCACCACTATTAATTCAAGCAGGAATACAAGAATAAAAATGGAACTTGGGACCCATTTTAGTTTGGTTCAATTCAAATCATCAACGACATTCATGTAACAATTGAATAATTTTCCACCGAATGTTAGAACATAGAACTGAAAAAAATACTGAAATTGCTTCAAAACGTGCAATAATGTTATTGTCTCCACTGATGGTATAGACAAGAGTTACAAGTTATAAACCTTAAGAGATATAATAAAACATGATGATTAATTGTGTTTTGCATTGACGAAATCAATCTATTAAATATTATTGTTGAATGACAAGATGGCTTAGATTTTCATATGATTTTTTACTTTTACATATAGAAGAAATATGAAAATATTAAAAAAAAGAAAAAGGCATAGGTGAGATTGTTCTCAACAAATGCAACTATCTGTTTCAAACAAATATGATTTTAAGTTCAAACATACACAATTGTGTTTTTAACTATTTATTTTTTAACAGACATTGCTTTTTGTTTATTATTGACGAACACTTTTGTAATTAAAAAATAAATTACAATAAATAAATAAAATTTATTATTTAATTATTTGCAAATACACATATCATGTGTATAATGGCAAAGTGCCATTATAATTAAATATTATTAATTTAATTAATTCCAAAAACATCACTTTTATAATTAAAAAATAAATTTAAATAAATAAATAAAAATTATTATTTAATTATGTGCACAGGCACATATCACGTGTCCAATTGCAAAGTGTCATTATAATTAAATATTATTAATTTAATTAATTTCAAAAATATCACTTCTGTAGTTAAAAAATAAAATTAAATAAATATAATTTATTATTTAATTACTTGCGCATGCACATGTGACATGTCTAAGTACCAATGTAAGATCATATCCCACATCTATTATTGTTGAAAATATCCAACATCAAATTCATTGAGCTATATCACTCGCAACATATCTTGTTGACATTGAACATCAATTTTAGCAAATTGATTTACTAATTCATTTACGTCGCGAAAAATTATGTTAGATTGTCACTTACTTAATTGAGATATTACAGTTTTAGTATGCAAAATTCAATTCCTCAACTTTCTTGAGACGGTATTTCCGTATGGAGGTTTAGCACATGATACATCAAATTCTAATATTTTCTAATCTTACTCTTCAATGTTAATTAATCACACACTTAAATAACATTTCTACAGTAAGAAAAGAAAGAAATTAAAGAGATGAGAGAAGTCTAAACAGGGAGATTGCAAACATCAGTACTCCCTTAATGTCGGCATCAGATTCAAATGAAACCAGGATTACTGCAACAACTAATAAGCAGAAGGAACACACATACCTCTTAAACTTACCACTGTTGGATTAGGACTAGCACTTGCTCTCTCTCTTGAATTTGAACTAGCCAGATCATTCATTTTGAACCCTGCTTTTGTTAGCTTTGCGTGCTTTGTGCATGCAAAATGTAGGAAATAATAAGTGCATGAAGGCATGCAGATGATTTCTTGACTGAGCTAGCTTTTATATTAAAAATCTCTTTATTTTCTATTTTTATTTTTTCCAATCATGCCTGCGTCATATCCTATAACACGTACGTGTTGATGGTAGCTAGCTTTGCTACTGTGAGATAATGCTTGGTGCATCGTGCCTTTAAAATAAGCAAAGAGGAAAGGAAAGGAAAGCAAAGCAAGCCCTCAAAAGGGCTGCAAGTTGGGGGGTCAAAGAATAAAAACAATGGATGTTTTTGATATGAAATGACTGCTTTGGTGGGCTTTCCTTTGTCTAATACCTTTAAGGGGAAAACATTAGAATATATACAGCCATGGAAAGACTCCACTTTTCTCGATTCTTTCCCTCAGAAAAAGTTCCTAGCCTTTTCTTTTCATGGGATATGGTGCTACCAATGGAGAAAATATTTCAACATAGATAATTGAAACTTTCAATGCATTAATTGCCACATAATATTACTACGAAGTTTATAATGACATATATATAGTTTGCTTCAAAACATCATTTGTCATATCCATGATCACTTTTGATTCATTTTGCTTCGTTGTCAAAAGATGCTATACTGTTGTTAACGGTCCATAATCGATGGGTTTAATTTCATGAGTTTATATATGATGCAACGTTAGTGTATAAAATTTATATATAAAGCGTTTTAATATAAGTCCTGTTAGCTTTAACTGTTAAGATTAAAATATAGGACATGCATGTACTAATGTATGTAAGAAAGTTGGACCATGTTTTATAATTTAATCTAAATATGTTGATGTATGAAAAGAAGTTTCTGATTTGGTTCAACCCGAAGAGTCAACCTGGAAGAATCCATGAGCTTGGTTCATCAGCAGAGATGCCATCTACCAACTCAGATAAAAACAGGATAAAACATGGAAAGAAACAGGAAAACAACCTCGTTCTTGAGCAAGTCAAGCATCAGTTATCCATGGAAGCTGACAGACATGCTTGTAGTTGAATTAAAAAAGACAAACTGGAGCTCATTTATTGTGTTGTTTTATGCAAAACGAACAAAAATTCCACAAACTTCAAAGACATTTGATTTAGTGCAAATATATATATATGTATATATATATATATAGGTATGGTTGAAAAATGGTGGATCAGAAGATGCCCCATGTCTTCAGGGGTTCAGGATTATATATATACAATTTGTCTAAGGTTCCATGTGCTCTAAATAAGCAATTCATTGGAAGGTCAAGCAATAACTCTAAAAAAATGTATGCAATTTCTTCTCTCAAGGATCAGAAAGTATATTATACACCTTGGCAATGTGATAACACTGCACTATAATTGTCAGAAATGTATGAAATGAACCTTATAACATTTATAAAACATGATTTTTCAAGAGTCAAAACCCCAAAGCAAGCAAAGTTTCTTTCAAGGAAGCAGAATCGAATCTTGAACACTGAGATTTGCAAAGAAAGGAAAAAAACTGATGAGTTCCTTACAATCTTGGGGAGAGAGTCTGAGTAGAAACCCAAGAAGAGAAGCATGAAAAAAAGTGTTACTTTGAACTTTCCAAAGGCTAAACTGAGCAGCTTAGTCAATGCTAATGATAAGAGCAAAAAGTATTTGCTAGTTTCTGAGCTCTTCTTCATATGCTCTTGTCTATTAGATTGAGACAAGAAATCATCTTCTCCATTTTTAAAGATTGATGGACTTCATACTCTTATACATTTATTATGAAATTTAGATGCAAGTGAAGCTTAAAAGTCTGTGTGTGGCCAAAAACAAGAACTCTAAGTTTGTGTGCCTGGGGATTTCAATGGCATGGACTTAATTAGCTACTGCCAAACCTGCTTTAGTTCTTCTATTGATCCAAATCGAGTCCAACATGCATATAAAGAATTAATATTATGGAACCAGAAGAAAGATATGCAAGACTAGTTAAGGTTTCTAAACGATCTGCAAGAAACTTATATTGATTCACCTCATTATCCTTTAGTTTCATCTTATGAGAGCGTTATGACTAATTACATGAGCCTCTTCTATTAAGAACTTGAAAGCTATAGAAGTTCTGCAAAACAAACCTTCGACCGATTACCTTCAGCACAATCCATTAGATTAGAACAACTTCAGTGTGGCAAGATAATAAGTATATAATAATCAGATAGAAAAGGAATTACTTACTAAGATTTGCATAATCATATGGCTGATGCACATTATTAATCTGTATCTTTGCTTTAAAGAGGTCCATTATTGGTAAGCAAGATTCAAGCAGAATGAAAAAGGTGAACTAGTTTGCTCTCTTCTATTTTGCTGCAACTTGACTACTTTCTCTCATGGGTCCAGGAGATGGAATCTTATTCACAAGTTAGATGCCCCAACCTTTAAGAAAGTAAAACTATTGTAATGCTACAATTGACTAAAAAAGAGTATGCAACCTAACAACTATCAAGTAATTTGCCAATAGCCAAGTGCTTGATTTCATTAGTTGGATATACTTTACCTTTCACCAATGGATGTACAACAAGACATCCTCTAGTGGTATTCAAATTAAGTACTATCCTTGGTCCTTGCTCCCTGAATGCTTGATGTTATATTTATACACATGCATCTTTAGTTTTTCAAGGTATGTAAAAGAAAAGGAAGAGAATTGGGGCCCACTTCGTAAAGTTTCAGTTTCTTTATTTTCTTTTGGGTATTTTTTAAGTAATGGCTGCACTATAAGCATATAGGCAAAGCAGATAAATGATGCAAATTAGAAACAAAGCGGTCAAACTACACCTACCCCCCTCCCCTCCGTTCCTTCCCACCCAAACAAAATTCGGTATACAAGAAAAATTATGTACTATCAAAGAATCATGCTATCAAAAAAGCTTGTCAACTTATCTGAGATCTAGCCTTGCGTTTGTGGCCCATATATACAATTCACAAGTTCTTTACGAGTACAGGCAGGGAACAAATTTATATTCTTCAGTATGCTCAATCGCCTGAGCACAAATGGGAAGCTGGTTTGGTCACGCGAGGTAAAACGAACCACTTCATTGAACCAGAGGCACATGAACAGATTCATCAATGGCGTGTGCTCTCTATAACAATAACTAAAGCTGCTGATAGAGCTGAAGAAAACAATATTCTGTTGTATTAGTTGGGGCATGCAATAAGATTATCCAATGACATTTTCCAAGCAACTTTAATGAATCTAAAACCCTGTCTTCATCATCAATTTCTTTATTTTCTTATCAGTTTTTCTTTTAAAACCTTTTGCAATTTACATGAAAGGTTTTTCCAAATAGTAATCAGTAATAAGGCTTGCAAGATAAAACAGTTCTGTAAGTTGTATCTGATATTTAATACTGAACACCTTCCTTTCTCTGGTATCAGCTCCTGTATATTAACAACCTCTACTTCCAGCTCTTAAACCCCAGTCTTGACCACCATCTAACAACAGTTATTCAGCCTAGTACTATCATGGTGCCAAACTTGCATGGTAGATGCAAGTAAGTTTTTGCTGGCGAAGAATATGGTGATTGACAGATTGAGGGATATTGGAAGTTGTAGACGGGGAAACATTGGAACCTATAAGATGATGCTACACATCTCTCAGGTCAGAAACTGTTACCTCTGTGATAATAAGACAGAATTTTGAGACAGCAGACAATAGAGATTTAAACATGAAGAGCTCATGTTTAAATCAAGCAAGCGCTTTGAATAAGAAAGATCAAAAAGATTAAACTATCAAAATCTCCAACCTTATAACTTTGTTCTCTTTGGTGGATTGTTTGATACCCTGTGAACATATTAAACCTTGAAGATTCTGATGGCTGACATATACAGCAAAGTGATATTGCACCAACATAAGATCTCATCAGCCTCTGATATATACACTAATGGTTCAACAGGAAGGTAGGAGTTACCATAAAAGGAATTTCCAGATTCTCCATTTCTTCTTGGGCCAAAAGCTTCAACCAGGAAACAAGACACAATTTTGAGAAAAGACACAATTTTGAGAAAAGACCCAAAGTCATCTTACATCAGAGGATTAAGAAAGACAAAGATAAAAAGAAAAAAGTAACTTACTTTCTTTTGGTTTAGGGTCAACACGACCCATGTTATGATGGGTGAGAGAGAAAACTCTGCAGAGTCCAAAGAGGAGTCAAGCCGAAGAGAGGGAAGAATAAAAGTAGCCTCCAGCGGTTCTTGATGATTACAAGGAAAGGCTCTGATGAGAATCTCGTTTTTCTTTTTGTTACGCAGCCACAAAGGATTGGTGGCGTTCGTTGGCATCGTTTTGCATGAAAATCTTGTAAAACCAGTGTCGTCTGCTCCGCATTTTGGCGGGGTTTGAGGAGGTTCGACGTGTGACGCATTGACGGAGGGTCGAGGCTGTCGGAATCATCGTCGGAGATTAGTATGGATATTGAGGACATCGTTCCCGCCGGGAACGAGAAGAAAATTTGTTCCCGCTTTGGTGGTAGCGTGTGCGGAATTCGGTAGGTAGGAGCTTGGTTTCGTAACAAAACGGCGTCGTTTTCTTATCACTACGAAATAACTGGTACATAACCGATTTAGTACCTTTTTTCATAATTTTATTATTAGAAACTTGGTTTAATAACAAAATGATATCAGAGCAGAATCTGTTCGGAATCTCGTTTACTGTTTTTTTTCATAAGTTTACATCATTTTATGAGCATGCTTTGATCTCTCCAAATTGCTGTTATTAGCACTGCTAGAGATAAAAAAATTTAAGTAAAGATGAATCAAGCTCCATAGGTACTAAAACATGATATAGCCAAAGATAAGCAATTAAATTTATCTTAAAAAGGACCGAGCTTTGCACCACTCCAAGAGTCTCAGGATGAGAATTTACATATGTTCAAAAGCCCAAGATAAGGCTATGTACAGTAATGTGGATTTTCAGTTCACACAACCTAGAAAGATAAAGAACCATGGAATTTCCAGAATTCCTCTTCCAGGATATATCTCTAGAATAGAAAAGGCGCACCAATGTGGAGTTGGGAGGGGGGGAAGCAAAAAGATTCTAAGAAAGGAAAATAATGCATTTGAGTGGTGCTCAATCCCTAAATGATCCAATCCCACTAGGCAAAAACAGGGTAGGGTCTTGAGTTAGATCTGTACACCTGCACTTATCTAAGAAAAGCCTATGAGAGATCAATTCCGGTCAAGAACTTCTGCTGGCAAGTTCAGATCAAAGAATGCACCTCCATAAGTCTCCTTTTTAGGTCGCTTCTGGGATGGGCAACCATTGTCATCTGCACTCCCAAGGCTTATAGGTCGCTCATGTTTGCCTAAATTGCAATGTGTCAGTAAAACCTTCACCACATATGAGCTTTAATAATCATCAAACTATGTGTGCATGTGTGTGTTGATCTCTAACAGTGAAGTCAGCATACCACTAGTGCCACAATCAGAGGGAAGACAAGTATCAGCAGTTGTACTGGCTTTACTGTGCCAACAGACCGCAAGCTCTGATGCTTTTTCAATGCCCTTAGACTTGTATGGAGCTATATTATGGGTATTACATTGGAGAGAGCCCAACAAATCATTCTCAATGCATTCATACCTGCAAGTGATAGTCTCATCACATGAATTTTAAAAAGCCTCATAAAAATCAAGAACTATATTTTATAATACCCATACTTACATTTTCTTGCAAAGGGTATCGATGATCACAGAAAGATTGATTACTTGCATTCGTATCTCCATAACTTTATCATCAGTATATTGATCAAAGGGCTCTTCCAAAAACTTAGAGAGTTTCTCAACATTTGCCTCAAGTTGCTGCTGCTGATCCTCAAATAGATGCTGTTTTATTTCCCTTTCATCATTTGTCATCTCATCCTTGAATAATTCTTCTCCAAACATGTAAAACGCAAAAGGGTATGAATATGAAAGAACCCGCCTTGATCTGAAAAGTCTATAGAGTCCATTAGTTACCCAGCTGAAATCTCTAAGCCTCGATTCCCTCTCTTCTGAAATTGATACCTTCTCCAGTATAGTCTCCTTGAGTTTACTCTCAAGCTTGAAGGAATCTGTATGAGCTTTATAACGGTTGTGATAGTGCATATATCGATAGAGATCTCGCTTCGCTCGCTCAGTTTTTTTCTCTCGATCTTCTTTGTAGCGACCACAGCTGTGACCAGCAATTCTTGACCAAGTATGGTCCCTCCCAGTAGCTCCACCACACAGCCAGCTGTATGATTTGGAAAAGAGAGAAAACATGATATAAACCACAGTCAGCAAAAGATATCATAATAAATTAGGCTAGATGTGACCAGTGAAAGAAAAGCCTTAAAAGATAGAATCTCAAGTAACTCATATTCACCAGTGGGTAAATCATGTGGAACAAGCCAAATAATACCAGTAATTAGTCCAAACAAATTAAAAATAAATATATTAACAAAGGAAAGATGGGAAAAATCACTTATGCTTCTGTTGATGCGGCAACAAATGCAAGTTCAAAATTTTGATTAGACATGGACATTTATGCCAGAACCAAACACTTAACTTTTGAGGAGTAATAGTCACAACAATGAGATGACAATGAAACCTTTGCAAATTGTAATTGACATAAAAGGAAATCCTCACCAAAATGCTTGCCCACAGATACAACTCACAAGATTGCATCCACCATTCTTCTCCACAGGTTTGTGACACTTTGGACAAGGCTTTGTGTGAACCGTGATCCAATTGACTGTTTCTGATTCATCTCGGCACTTCTTGGTCCAAAGCTCCCACATCATACATGAACACGGTGAGTGTGCTTCTGATAAGCAACTGAAACAAAACTGTAGACCACAAGAACACTCTACCTCACAAAATTCATCATCCTCAACGCGTATTGCATTTCCACAATGAGGAGTACTAGGGCACCATTTAACCATCCTATTATCTTCGATGTATGACTCAAGAAGGAAACGATCAAATTTCTCTGCTAGATCAGGATGCTTTTTACCAACTAGACTTCTAACCACAGCTTCATCACAAATAGCATTGCATTTGTGTGCCATGCACCTAATGCGCCTACTCTGACCCTCATTTATTTTCACAACAAAATGCTCTGTCCAACCTAAAAACCAGTAGAGGGAAAATCAACTCAAAATACTAAAATGTACAAGCTGATACAACTTCAATAACTTTGTGCACACATCATCAAAATTCATATGTGTCTCTGAGTTGATCGTTAAGGGTCAATTTCAAGAGTTCTCAGCTTTGTTGACATGCTGATGCTATGTGGTGAACTGGTCATGTCATATATACATGCTTCAATAAGAAAAATCAGACTAAGGAGGGTGCTTACAGTCATTGCAAAAGTGATGGCCACAGGCCATTTTCGTCATCGTATCACCAGGTAACTCCTCCATGCATATGTCACACATAGCTGTAGATGAAGACAACACAGGTGTTCCTGTATCCTCACACTCAACAACAGAAACACCTGCTTCAGCAAACAAGTCTGCTTTTCCCTTCTCCACAAGCACCGCAAGCAACTTCTCAACGTCCCATCGGTAATGGATAAGTAAAGTCCGTGCATGGTGCTCCCTTAGAGATAGCATGTCCATTACTCTGCGTAGATCCTCCCTCTACCCAGAACACCAAAACAATCAATTCAATCATATGAAACAAAACACATCGGAAACCCACAAAAAAAGAAAGGAAATGAAATAAATCTTTACCTGTGCAGCTAAAAGTGATTCTTTTGTAATAACCTGCACAATGCCAGAAAGGGTCACAAAAAACCATGCCCATTCTCCAAATTAAGTATAAAATAGGGGCCAAAAGAAAGAGAAAGATAAGAACTCACAGAAACAATGTATAATGTTCTTCTTTAAGGGGTTTTCCCATTGAGGTTAAAGGTTTAAAATTCCCTATTTTCTGAGGGGGAAAAGTTTCAATGCACGCAATGCCATTGACTAAAACAAAACACAATCATGGTCATGAACATTACGTAGAAAAAATTCATCGAATTAAATGACCAGGTAGGTCATCAGCTCCTCCTCCTGCGACATTAGAGAATTACCTAATGCTACCACGCCCCCCCATACACACACACAGAGAACCTCAAAGTTGCTTCAAATTACTCTATCCACTCACAATCCGCAAACCCAGAAAAGGTAACAAAAAAAAAACCTTCCTTTGTTAACCATCTACCAGTAATCCACAGCTAATTCAACTACAAAAAACCAAAAAAAAATCCAGCTTCACACTGAAAAATAAACCAAAAACGAAGAATCAAGAAATCAATGACAATCAAAACAACCATTTGAATTCCCAATAACCCAAAAATGAAAAAGCAAGAGAGAAACGAATTTGACCTTGGTAGTGGGACCCTTGGAAGGGGCCCACTGGAAATCGGAGTCCTCATTCTCGAGCCCGTCGAGGGATTCTCGATCAGACGAATAGTAGTAATCCTCCTCGCCGCAGCTCGTGGAATCCTCCATCGCCCGATCGATCAATCAAACCAATTCCAAATTTATTTATTAATCACTATTATTATTCTGCCTATAATATCTCCAAAATCCCAGAAACAAAAAACGACAACTTTCAAAGCAAAAACTTTATGCAACGATCATAAACAATGATTCATGATATGGGATTTCGTTAAAATTCTGAATCGATCGATCAAGAACCAAAAAGACACGATTTTATTTCCGGCTAAAATTGCTTTTTCTTCCTTCCTTTTGCCGGCGAAAAAGAGAGAGAGAGAAGAAGAAGAAGCAGAAGCTTTTTATTGGAAAACGAAGCTTGCAATAGACAACCAATAAAATTACTAATTTATTTTCTTTTTCTTTTTCTTTTTTTTTATATTTTAATATTTGTGTGAGAGACAAAGAGAGAGAGCAGAAGAAGTAGAAAGAGAGATGCTGAAGATGCTTTGCTACCGCTGCTAATAAATGTACGACTAAAAAGAACGAAACGCCGTCGTTCAATTCATCCTTATTTGCTTTTTTTGATTATAATTAAGTTATATATGGCCATATTTATTTCCTTCTTTACTTCTAATTAAGTACTAAGACAGTAGTTCAAACATAATCCAAAGTTTAATATAGTATTATTATGAGAGAATTATTTAAGTATGATTTTAGCTAATTATTTTCTATCAACAGTAACAGTAATACCAAAATACATTTTATTCTATAAATAAATAGAAATTATTGTATTTTTATCTCAAAAAATTATTGAATTAATTACATACACAAGATATTAAATCCGGTAAGTGGGGATTAGATATGTTATATATTGATTGATGACGTAGTTTAATAAGAGAATATTAAATATATTTTCTTTTATATTGAATTTCATTTATCTTTACTTTCTTTTTGAATATGGTAAGTTATATGGGCAAAATTTTTTCCTTCTTCAATTTTAATTTCAATTCTCATCTCTATTTTCATGTGCTAACTTTTAAAGAAAAATAAAAGAATTTTAGTATAAATAGTACTTAAAATACAATCCAAAATTGAAACTGTATCATGATATATTATAAGTATTTTATTTTACTAAATTTATTCGGTGTGATATTTTGAGTAATTATTTTGATTAATTGTAATGATTATATTTAATTTTTTATATTTCGTGAATAAACAAGACTTATACATTCATTATATGTACAAAATCTTATATTTGAAAAGTGGAGATATTTTATGTTATGTATTAAATGATGACGCGATTTAATAAAAGAAGATTATAATGTATTTTCACCAAAGAAGATTTTTTTAACTCATTTAATTATCATCTATTTATGAAGTTAAGGTTTTGTTAAAAAAAAAAATCTTACATAATATTTAATTCAAAATAAAAAGAGAATAAAATAAAAAATAAAAATTTTATTAAATTTGATATATATAATACTTTAAGTACTTATTTTGGATAAATTTAATTACTATGATATTTTAAGCAACTATTTTGATTAATTGTAACGGTAATACTTAATATTTTTCATTTTGTAAATAAACAGAACTCATAATTAATTATAAAAAATTAATTGTCGTAAAAAATTATTGAATTAATTACATACACAAGATCTCATATGCTATATGTTGATTGATGACGTAAAATAATAAAATATTTTTATTGAGATTTTTATTATATTATTTATTTTTAGAAAATAATAAAATATATCAATTTAAAAATGCGAAATTTACAAATATAACGGCACGGAAAGCAATCTTACGCAATCATCCACGCGCGTCGCACGTGATGACCCAATCCGTTAAACCAACCATACTCTGTTCCCAAAATGGCCAAAGCCCCGGTTCTGTCCTAACCCCCAAAAACCTCAGAAAAATGTCTATGCTTCTCAAATCCTTCATTTTCCTATCCTTTCGATTCAGACCCCTCGCTGTTTTCCCTTCTGTATTACTCCCCAAATCACCTTGTAGGAACCGTCGAACCCTTTCCTTCGTTTCCGCTTCCAGTCATCCATCTCCTCCTCCTCCTTCCCTGTCCCCTGAAACTCCCAAAGCCATCGCACCACTAGCCCCTTCCAAGCACTCTCTCCAGTGGGTATCTCGCACCGCTTTTTGTGGTGATTTGTCAAGTGAAGATGTGGGTTCCCGGGTCCGGCTTTGCGGGTGGGTCGCTCTCCACCGGGTCCATGGTGGCCTCACCTTTCTTAATCTCAGAGACCACACTGGCATTGTCCAGGTATTTACTTAATTTTTCCAATTTTCATATAGAAAGAAAAGTTTTTTTGAAATGGGTTTTTAGCATTTCTTTGGGTGTTTTTGAATTATAGATTACGTCGCTCCCAGATGAGTTTCCTGATGCCCATGCAGCTATCAAGGATTTGAGGCTTGAGTATGTGGTTGCTGTTGATGGTCTTGTCCGGTCTCGGCCCAGCGAGGCTGTTAACAAGAAAATGAAAACCGGCACAATAGAGGTATAAAACTATATTTAAGCTTGTGTATTTATTCTTATTACTATGTGTTTAATTTGATGTCAATTACATCTGCCAGGTTGCTGCGGAGCATGTTCAGATATTAAATGCTGTAAGATCAAAGCTACCATTCTTGGTTACCAGTGCGGATGATGCAAAGGATTTTGTCAAGGAGGAAATCCGTTTAAGGTAGCCAGCTTCGAACTTACTTGTCTGAGTTTAGTTCTGAGAAGCTATGCACTTGATTAGCTGGTAAACTGATATTATCTTTATAATATGAATGGAGAGAAGAATCAGCTACATTGTTCCTGATGACTTGCCTAGATTAGTTTTAGAGTCTGTTTTTGGAGTATTGCTTCTAACTTCTGAATTATCACAAGCAATTCCAGTTTGGTACAGATGTTTTCCTTATGATATAACTGGGAATTTGAATTGATGTTTATTGTCGGTATACCTGTTCATAGATATCGATGCCTTGATTTACGCCGGCACCAAATGAATTTCAACATCATGCTGCGTCATAGAGTGGTGAAACTCGTTCGACGATATCTAGAGGATGTACATAATTTTGTGGAGGTATAACCCTTTGAAGTTTGTTCTACTATAATAATTTATAATTATAATTTCTTTAGTTCGTTTTCTAGTGATTCATGTTCAGTCTGTGTTGATTCTGACCTTTTCATGGTTATAAGGTAGATTGAAACTCCAGTGCTCTCTAGATCTACTCCAGAAGGTGCTCGGGATTATTTGGTGCCATCTAGGATCCAGGTATTAATGATTCAGCTGCTATTCACCTCCATAATATGCCTTTAATACTGCATGAAACAACTTTTGTGATGTCAAAAAGCTTCATATCCTAAGGGTTATTTATTCACTCAATAAGGGTTAAACTTTTCAAGTGTTCAGTTTTTATCTGTCATTGGGACACTGGAGCAGGTCTGATTCACTCTAATGTATATTTTGAAGCCAGGAACATTCTATGCTTTGCCTCAAAGTCCGCAGCTTTTCAAGCAAATGTTAATGGTTTCTGGTTTTGATAAATATTATCAAATAGCAAGGTAAGCTTTCTAGATGCTGTCAGAGCATGTTAGTCTACTGCAATGATTGTCTCTATCTGGATAAGCTTTCTCCATTTTTTCTGGCTTACTCAGGCCCTTTTGGTTTCCCCTTTTGCAACCCCCATGATGAAGGCAAGTGTGAGAATCTTCTAGGATATAACCACAATATAAATTCTTTTTCTTTTCCAGATGTTTTAGAGATGAAGATCTGAGAGCAGATAGACAGCCTGAGTTCACACAGCTTGATATGGAAATGGCTTTCACTCCATTGGAGGACATACTGAGGCTTAATGAAGACTTAATTAGAAAGGTTAGTGAGTTGGGGGCAATATGCTTCGATGTTTGAGTCCAAGCTCCAAAAATCTGTCACGAGGAATAATTCATAAATATTTGCTGGTTTGTTTGGATATAAGGGTCTCAAATATTTAGTTACAGTTGTTTCCTGCCTAAAATTTGGGGAAAAAGGAAGCTGCTTATGAAAACCATTGAACTTTGGCATCAAGTCATATGTGATAACAAAATGGAGTATGTGAGTCTATTCATTGGTGAAGGTTCTCTGTATTACAAATATATGTACCCATTGGTAAATAAAGTATTCAAGTTTAACTCTGTAGTAACCTGCTTAGCTTGAGATAAGCTTCATGGGGTTCGGCTCATGGGCTTTCTAAGTGGCTTGGCTTCATTTTACATTGGCCTGCCATTAGTCGAGCTAGGTTTGCTAATTGACAGCCTAGGTAGACACTTGAGGCATTCATCAGAAGGCCTTTGTCAGTGCATTTTTCGTTGAATGTAGGTGAATGTAATTGCCTTCACCATCTGAGGCATTGGAAGTAATGTTATGTATTTATTGGAATTTCATATTTTTTTAGTATGTGCACGTTGTAGGAGTGTTAAGAAAGCTTATTCACTGTAGGTTTTTCTAGAGATTAAAGGCGTCCAGCTACCCAATCCTTTCCCAAGGCTTACATATGCTGAGGCAATGGATCGATATGGTTCAGATAAGCCAGACATCAGATTTGATCTTGAGTTGAAAAATGTAATGATCTTTATTCAATTATTTACTAAGCACATATTGTGTAAGATTTGCTGATTTACTTGGCAGTCATTGTCTAATATTTGCTTATCTTTTTGCTTCCCACCGGAGCTGCAGGTATCTGATCTCTTCTTAGACTCTCCCTTCAGACTCTTTGCAGATACATTGAAAAATGGTGGAATTATCAAAACATTATGTGTGCCATCAGGTGCTAAAAGGTTTTCGAACACAGCTCTTAAGAAAGGTGATGTTTATAATGAAGCAATCAAGTCTGGAGCAAAGGGTCTACCCTTCCTAAAGGTCTTGGATGATGGTAAATAGTGTTATTCTCTATGTAGCTTTGATTTTCCTTTCCTCATTTGAAAATGTTGATTTCTTAATTTTAAAGCTTGTTTTGATGGATTTATTATCCTTTCAGGAGAGATTGAGGGAATTCCTACATTAGTATCTAGTTTAGGTCCAACAAACAGAGAGCCATTTTTGAGACAATGCTCTGCAGGACCAGGTGATCTGATCTTGTTTGCAGTTGGCCATCATACATCAGTTAACAGAACCTTAGATCGACTTAGGGTATTCATTGCCCATGAACTTGGTTTGGTTAACTATGTAAGTTCCTGATCAGCCTTCAATCGGAAATATATATAGTTGTTTCTCTCCTTTTTTCTCTAACCAAAGCTTTTTCTTCAATTCTGAAATGCAGTCCAGGCATTCAATTTTGTGGGTGACTGATTTCCCAATGTTTGAGTGGAATGAATTGGAGCAGAGACCTGAGGTCTGTTTCATGCTTTTGTTATGTCTTTGGTGATTCTAGTGAAATAATTGATATATTTTCTATTCTTCGGAAAAAATTAGCATTATTGTCTTAGGTTCCCTTGGTCCACTGTATAATTAATCCCTACGATAGTTTGCCATTAGTATCAATGTCTGATTTTATGTTATTCTTAAGGAACTAACAAAGTGGCTGAGTTTCAAGATCTGATTTTTGTTGGTGTATAAATTCTTGCTGTTTTATCAAAATGGAAGGCAGTAGATACCTCAAAGTTTAGATTTTATCATTTCTTTATTTTTCTCTTTGTTTTCATTTGGTGGCATGCATGTGCTTACATAACAAACTTTTGGGCAAAGCTTTACCTTGTTAAATTAATGTTACATGTAGGGGTGTGCATAGGTCGGTTCGGTCGGTTTTGACGAAAAACCGACTAAAAATTTTTGGAATTTAACCGACCGAACCGCCATAGTATAAAGTCGGTTTCGGTCGGTTTTTTTGAATGTCGGTTTCGGTCGGTTTTGGTGATGAAATTAATGGGTTGAAGAATGGAAGACTGATAAGCAAAAAGCAAGGGTGAAGGGAGAGGGAAATTAACTCTGGACTCGTAGTCCGCGAGGGGGGGGGGGGGGAATTAGGTCCTAGCGGGGGTGGGAGGAAATTTCTGGACTTGAGTGGGGGAGGCGGAATTGGGACTCGTGGGAGGGGGCCGGGGGAATCGGACTCGTGGGAGGGGGGCCGAGGGGAATCAGGTCGGGGGCCGGGGCAGTCTAGAGTTGAGACTAGGGGGAGGGGCGCCGGCGGGAGAATCAGGTGAGTTGGAGAGATTGGGGGGGGATTTTGTTAGGTCGGCGGGTTGGGAGGAGAATTAGCCAATTAGGGTCAGCACCGAGTCGGGGCTTCGGGGGGTTCGGGGAAGTACTAGAGTGCTGTGCTGCTGCTGCCGGGGCAGCCGGGGCGGGACCCATGGGTCACCTTGAATAGTCGGTTTTTCGGTCGGTTCGGGGGGGGGGGGGGATGATTCCCGCACGCATCGAGCCGATCAGCCGACGAGGCCGATCGGCACAACCGACGGTTGCAAAAACAACCGTCGGTTACAATAACCGACGGTTGCGGTCGGTTGGGCGGTTCCAACCGACCGTTGCCCTCCCCTAGTTACATGGTAGTTTTAGTTTGTTAAATACTATATTATTTCTTGTCACCTGCCTGTTTTTGAAAAAGTATTTATGTTGTAGGCCTTGCATCACCCATTTACTGCACCACACCCTGAAGATATGGAAGATCTTTCTTCTGCACGTGCCCTTGCTTATGACATGGTTTACAATGGAGTTGAGGTATTTACATTGTTTGCTTTCTGGCAGCTCTAAAGGGTAAGGAATTCATTAACCACCTCTTATAGATCGTAACTTAATGCATTATTGCCTCTGTCATTGTCAGATTGGTGGAGGAAGTTTAAGGATTTTTAAACGTGAGGTCCAACAGAAAGTATTGGAAACTGTTGGCATCTCTTCTGAACAGGTGAGAAGAACCTTAAGCTATTCTAAGATATACTAATGGTTATTCTTTGTGCCATATAACTGGGGAAATCTTGCGTCTGTTGACGATCTGCCTATTGAGTTTTCTTGCCAAGAAAGGCCAAGGGTTTGGTTGGTTCTTTTATCTAACTAGTGTCAATTGGATAGTCTGATCCACCATGAGACTGGCCCAAAGAAACATAATAAACCAGAATACTTACTAATTTTAGAAAAGCAGAGATTTGTTTGAGTTCTTAATCCTTAACTGTTCCAAATAATGTGGTTATATGTTACTTCATGTACAGGCTGAAGCAAAGTTTGGCTATCTTCTGGAAGCTTTAGACATGGGTGCTCCTCCACATGGTTAGGCATGCCTAGGCCACAGTTCTATGACTTTTTAATTTGGAAAAAAATCACTTGCTATTAACCTTTTGCCTATTTCAGGGGGAATTGCTTATGGTTTGGATAGATTGGTTATGTTGTTAGCAGATGCAAATTCTATCAGAGATGTCATTGCTTTCCCGAAGACAACTACTGCTCAGTGTGCCCTCACTCGAGCGCCATCCGGAGTGGATATCCAACAGTTGAAGGATCTCTCACTGCAGACCCAATAGTTTCTTCTTCATTTGCTTGTCTTTACGAAAAGCCAGCTAGGTTGTCCATTAGCCATTCTATTAATCACCATTGGTTGATTATAAAGCTTCTGTTCCTTGTATGCTGTTTTTCTTTCATTCTTAACAAAAAAGTTGGAATACGTCGAATTTTGATATGAGAAATTATAGCTGTATCTGTGGAACTATACCTATGTCATATTTTTGTTCTATCATCAATGGACGAGTCTCGAGTTTTAAGTATTTCCTGCTATTCAGTTATTCATTTTAATATCACTGAAATGTTCTGGAGCTATGACAGAATTTAGCTTTTGCTCTTTCATTTTGGAGAATTTAATACAGCTGATGATGCTTTCTTGTAATTCAACGGTCAGCTGGTCATTACATTAATCTTTATCCTGGGCATTATCATCATAAAATTCATTGGTGCCTCTATGAATGTATGAATGTAGTTATTGTGGTCTTAAAACTCTGAAAATGAAAATCGAGTTTAAATAGGTGTTAAAATCCACAAAATAACAAAAGTAAAAAAAAAAAAAACGTTTTAGAGAACTAGAAGTATTTTTTATTCTCAAGTTGTGTGCTATTGATAAAGTGAAGGGTATTTATACATTGGTAGTTAGCTCGCAAGATAAAGATAAAATTATTTAAATGATTTAATTTAAAGAGATAATATTTTAATTAAATTTTAATTTTAATTTAATTTGTATTTAAATACATTAGTAAATTGCATAGCTCAAATTAGATTAGATATTTTGAGGTGTGCTACTTTTGTATACGAGTTGGACCTTTTTTTTGACTTGTTGGGTTGCTTAGCCTGTTAGCTTATCTCAGTTGGTTGGCTTATTAGCCTGCCTAATGAACTTGGGTTTGTTTGAACTCTTGAACTATAACATCTTCCTTTATTTAATCCAATAACATCTTTATGATTTAGAAATGAACGTCTTTATGCACTGTGATATCATGATCGTCCTATCGCATGTGTTTGTCTTGAACAACCTCATTTTATGCACTTTTGACTTACACACACTACTTTGGAATGCCTAATTTCTTTTAACACTTGTTGTGGACCAATTTGCCATTGCCTTAACCCACTGGTTTCACAAGTGCTTGTAGGTCTCGACGATTTCACATCATGTCTTAAGCCTCTTGGCCTTTCTAGCTCTCGTTTGTGGCAATCTCATCGCCATTGATCTTGGTCTCTTTTAGATCATATGGGATTTTGCTATCATTTGTTACTCCTTTAGGTGCAACATGATGTTGCTTAATCTAAGTATGCTCTTAGCTCCCTTGTCGTGGATGATGGCACTCTTTGCCATTACATTGACATTTCTCTCAAACTGTATGGATAGTTTAACGGGTTTCCTCTTTTTTGTGCAACACTAGATTTCTTAGGTGTAACCACTCATCGGGTCCCTCTATACATTGGTTATCACTTTTGTTGCGTAGATCTTTCTCATCTAGCATGAAAACAAGGAACTTTTTACACATGGGGCAAACCCATGTCAAGTGTAACTCCTCGTATGATAAACATTTGACAGATTACTTTCCTTGCCATTCCACTTGGTGATTGCCTTGGTCAGGTGGCATGGTGACTTTTTGTTAGCCTTTTCCTTTGATTCATTATCCTTTTTTAACCCACTATTGCCTTTTTTCTTGAGTCAGGATGAGCGAAGCTCAACCAAACTCTCAACTACCAATATGGCTTGTGTAAGGTCTTGCGCGCCTTTACTTTAAAGCTTTTGCTTTGTCCATGGCTTCAAGCCATCCATAAACGTAAATAACATCTCTTTCTCCTTAGCATCACTAATCTGTAACAACAATTCATTGAATTCTTTAACATTTTATCTTATCTCACTTGTTAGGTTAGTCTCCTAAACTTCCCACGAGCCTTATCTTCTATACACTCAAGATAGAACTACTTTTGAAACTCTTTTTGAAACTTCTCCCACCCAAGTGCTGATGGTTTCTCCATAAAGCTTCTCATCATACGTACGTCGCCACTATAGCAAGTCTGTGTTTACCAAACATATAGGGGTTGAATTGATCTATAGAGCATTCTCTGTGATACTTATTGCTTTGAAGTACTGCTTTAAGCTCCAAAAGAAATTGTCCACCTCGTTGGCTTCTCGTTTGTTTTAAAACTCCTTAGGCTTGAGCACATTTTATGGTTGCCTTGAGTATGATGAGCTCAACCTTGAGCCTTCATATCTCTTATCGAACAAACTCAACCATTTTCTCTAGTGTTGCATCTCGATGGTTTAAGATCTCCACTAACTCGTTGAAGGCTGATTGTAATTCTCCACGAATATCTTCATCATAGACCCCAACTTATCTATGATGACTTCAACTTCCGCAAATCTAGCCTTTATCTCCCCTATGACCACTTTTATCTTTATCCTGGATACTTAGTTGTTAAAAGTAAATACCATGTCCCTCGAATTAGACTTAACTTGCTTAGCAAGACTTCTGGTTTCTATCACTTTTTGGGTGGGTGAAAATTGGTCAGTTATGGATGCCATTTTCTTGTTTGATCCTCTGGGCTCTTATACCAATTATCATGTGTTGAAAGATTCTAGCTCAACTTTATGTAATCTTAAGCTCTGAAGATTGAGTTTAAGCCTTAAAACTCAAAAAATAGTGAAAGCAAAAGAAAGAAAAAAGCTAGAGCTTTTAGAGAAATGGAATAATTCTTATTCTTGAGTTGTATGTTACAAATAAAGTAAATGGTTATTTATAGGCTAATAGCCCCTAATCGGATAAAATTAGATTAAAAGATAGATATAATGCTAAGAGATTTAATTTAAAAAGATAATATTCAAAACCAAATCTTAATCTAATTTATATTCAAATACATCAGTAACTATAAGAGTTCAAATCCGATTAGACACACTTAGAGGTGTGCGGATATTTTTAGCCCTAGTATGTGGGCTGGGCTTTTGTTTGGCATGCTAAGCTATTTAACTTGTTGGCTTATTTAGGCTGTCAGATCTACATGGGCTATTAGCTTGCCTAAGTTGTTAGTTTGCTTATGCTACTAGCTTGCTTAATGAACTTGAGCTAGTTTGAACTCTTAGGATTTGACACTTCATTCCTACTTCCTTAAACAATTAAAAGTTTGAAAAGACAAGTTTTATTTTTTGAATGAACCAGTAGGAATGAATCAACAGATTTTTATTCCCAAAAGGGAGAATTACCTGTGGTTGATTTGTATAGATATAGTCTATCACACAAGTCAGTTTTAATCACATAAATTATTAAAAAACGCCTCTTTTCCAAAGATGGAATTGTCTTAAATGGTTCATGTTTCCTAGGTGCTCTACACCTTTCTTTTGGAAACAAATCTATAAGTGCATTTTATCCTTGATAGGAAAAAAGATTTAGAAACAAATTCAAAGGTTGAAAGTAGGAAATCCATAATGTAGAGAATCAACTTTACACTACCTCATTAATGGTTAAAAGTACACAAATTTCTGTACATTATTTTACAAACTCCATAATCTAAGATAATCACTGCTAGTCTAAACCTTATTTTCTCCATCCATACCTACAAACCTATTGAGTTCATTTTCTCCTTTCATACCTAGAAAGTTCAAAACTCATTTATAATGTAATGACATTCCTAATGCACCTATTAAACATATATAATGAACATTAATAAATTCATGAAGCTTTAAACATTCTATACTGTTCAAGATCCTAGAATACCAAATTATGTAAAAATGTATTACATGATCACTATTGTTTTTATATTCGAGCAGTACACATATACAATTTTCAATCTTCACTTTCTTTAAAAGTTGCACTAAACAAATTAAAATTGGAATTTGCTTCTTTCATGATTTTTTAGCAACTACTGCCTATTCACTATCACATGACAACAAATGCCATGCCTTTCTAAGAAATTGTGGCTAAGAAAAAAGTTTTCGAGAAAAATCTAAGTTGGATATTAGTGAAATAGAAAAGAGTGTAATTGATGGACTATATGACATTCCACTACTATTTGTTGCTTCTCTGGTTGTGAATGATTACACTCCTTGCCACTCCACTGGCCTTTTTCTCAAGCTATATAGATAGTCTGATAGGTTTTCTCTTCCTTGTGCAACATTAGGCTCTCAAGGTGTGACCACTCATTAAGTTCCTCTACATGTTATTAGTTGCCACTCTTATTGCCTAAATCCACATCATCCAACATGATAACTAAAAGTTTTTTACACATGGGGTAGTCCCTCATTAAGTGCAATTCCTCTCACAAACATTTGGCGAGTTTCATTTCCTTACCTTTCCTTTGACTATCTTTGTCTGGTGGTATGGTGACTTCTTATCAACCTCTACCTCTAATCCATTATCTTTCTTGGGCCAAGATGAATAGCCTCCAATTAAACTCTTGGCTACCACTATAGCTTGCGTGAGGTCTTGCATGCCTTTACGCTAAAGGTCTTGCTTTGTCTATGGATTCAAGTCATCTTAAATGCAAATAATGCATTTTTTGCTAATTTGCAAAAACAATTTAGAGAACTTTTTAACATATTCTCCTACCTCACTTTGTTAAGTCAATCTTTTAAGCTTCCCTTGAGCTTTATCCTCGACACACTCAAGATAGAACTAATTCCGAAACTCTTTTTGGAACTCTGCTCAAGTGCTAATGATTGCTCCACTGACTTTCTCATCACACCTACATCACCACCACAATAAGGTTATATACACAAAGTACGTAAGCAATCGAATTGATTCACAAAGCGTCCTCCGTGATGCTCATTGCTTTAAAGTATTGCATAAAGCTCTATAAGAAGTTGTTCACCTTATTGGCTTCTCGTTTGCCATGGATCTCTTTGGACTTGGGCACCTTCAATTAAGTCTCTATTTGAGTAGTTGGCAAACCACCTTTTATGCTTACCTTAAGTGCCACAAGCTTGTCTTCAAGCCCCTATACCTCTTGCCGAAGTGACTCAACCAACTTCTCTAGTATCGCATCTCAATGGTTCATTATCTTTATTGACTATTAAGGGTTAACTGCAACCCTCCACGAAGCCCGTCATCTTAGAACCCCAACTCTTTCATGTTGGCTTCAACCTCCTCACATCTATCCTTTATCTCTCCCACGACCACCTTCATCTTGGATACTCAACCATTGAGATTGGACTACATGCCCTTCGAACTAAACTTACCTTGTTTGGCTAAACCTCTAGTCTCCCTTAGCTCCTAGGTGGGTGCAGATTGATCAACTGTGAATGTCATACCTTTTCTTTGATTATATTGGCTCTAATACCAATAGTTCGTATCGAGACTTTAATTCAACTTCGTACAACCTTAAACTCTAAAAATCAAGGTTAAGCAAGCCTCAAAACTTATAAAATAACAAAAAAAACTTTTAAAAAAAATGAAAGTAATTTTTATTCTCAAGTTGTTTGTTAAAAATAAAGTGCAAGAGGTATTTATAGGCTGATAGACCCCTTACCACATAGGATTAGATTACTTGATAGAGATAATATTAAAATATTTAATTTGAAGAGTTAATATTCAAATTAAATCTAAATCTTAATTTAATCTACATTCAAATAAATCAACAAATACAAGCGTTCAAATCAGATTATATACTTTTAGGGATGTGCAAGTATTTTTGCCTTTTGTACATGAGTTAGACCTTTTGTTTGGCTTGTTGGCCTGTTTGGCCTATTTAGCCTGCTTAGGTTGCTAGCCTGCCTAGTCTACTAGTTTGCTTAAGTTGCTCACCTGCATGATGGACCTAAGCTAGTTTGAACTCTTAAGCCGTGACACCTAGTTCTCACTTCGCCAAACAACTGAGAGTTTTAAAAGATAGGTCTCATTTTTTGAATGAACAAGTAGGATTGAATCAGTAAGTTTTTATTCCCAAAAGAGAGAATTATCTGTAACTGATTTGTATAGTTATGATCTGACAGACAATTCAATTTTGACTACATAAATTGTTAAAAAAACGATTCTTTTTCAAAGATGAAATTGTCTTAAATGATTCATGTTTCCTGGATGCTCTACATCCCTCTTTTAGAAACAAACCTACAAGTGCATTTTACCCAGATGAAAAAAAAAATCAGAAACAAACTCCTCATTAATGGCTAGAAGCACCTAAATTTTTATACATTATTTTACAAAACCTTAGGTAGCTTATTTTTTTCTCCATCCATACCTAGAAACCTGTTGAGTTCATTTTCTCTTTTTCATACCTAGAAAGTTCAGAACTCATTAATTTATAATGTAATTACATTCCTAATACACGATTTAAACATATGTACTCAACATTATCAAATTCATGAGAGCTTTAGACATCATATCCTACTCAAGATCCTAAAATACCAAATTATGTAGGAATGTATTACATGATAATCATTGTTTTTATATTCTAACAATGCACATATACAATTTTGAATCTTCACTCTCTTTAGAAATTCCACCAGACAAATTAAAATTTGCTTCTTTCATGATTTTTAAGAAACTACTACCTACTCACTCATTGTAACATGACAACCAATGCCATGCCCTTCCAAGAAATTATGGCCAAGAAAAATGTTTCCGAGAAAAATCTGAGTTGGATATTTAGTGAAATGAGAAAGGGTGTAACTGATGAAGAGTAGGAGCATTGCATCTTTATTATTTGGGATGTTCATTCCATATATATAAACCAGGAAGAGAATCCAAAACTTCCTAAATAGTATATAATTTAATCCAAGCAAACCACAGAGAGAATTGCACCTAAAACATAGTAAATTAGGACAGCTCAAACTGTTAAATATTTCATCCTTAATGCCTATATATATACTGATCATTCCTACTCCTCAGGACCCCATCACTGTCTCTCCCCTGGAAAAAGTTCTTTTGTTTGCCTGATCCTAGAGATGACGAAGAAGCAGAGTAAGGGTCGCCAAAGGGTTGAGATGGTGAAAATGAAAAACGATAGCAATCTCCAAGTAACCTTCTCGAAACGTCGGGCTGGGCTTTTCAAAAAGGCTAGTGAACTTTGCACTCTTTGCGGTGCTGAGATTGCAATCATCGTCTTCTCACCTGGCCGCAAGGTATTCTCCTTTGGCCATCCTGAAGTTGAAGCTGTTATGGATCGTTACCTCAATATGCCCGACCCTCCGCAAACTTCAGGAACTATGCAGCTCATTGAGGCTCACCGTAATGCTAATATCCGTGAGCTCAACATGCAACTCACCCAGGTTTGATTAGATTTTTTAGACTGATTTTAACGTTTTTCGCTATAAATCATTGAAAGCAATGTGAACAAATCTTTTTGTATCAGGTGGCCAACCGATTAGAAGCTGCAAAAAAGCGTGGTGAAGAGCTTAACGAAATGAGGAAAGCAATCCAAAGCCATTGCTGGTGGGCGTCCCCTTTCGAGGAACTTAGCCTGCCACAACTCCAGAAACTGAAAACTGTCATGGAGGAGTTGAAAAAGAACGTGGCGAGCCAGGGCAACCATCTTCTTATGCAGAGGATGAATACCCAGCAGTTTCTCATGGGGAGTTCTAGCTCAGGGGAGATTCCTTACGAGCCAAAGGACAATATTGTATTCGATGCAAATATGATGCCTGCGGGATACAGTGCTCCCAACATGATGCCTGAGGGATTCAGTGCTCCCAACATGATGCCTCCTCCTCCAGGATTCAACCCCCATCCTGAAGGATACAATTATCTGAACCCTCTGGGATACAATCCTGGATTCGGACGTGGGTTCTTCTGATTACTCTAGTTGCTTTTCTGTTGAATAAATAAAAAGCTGTAGCCACAGTGTATGTTTCCTATATGGTTTTATGTATTTTGCCTCCTAGTAATTGGTTCTTCGTGTGTGATATGATTTGGTTCAAAGACTGTAATCTCTGTTAGACTGGAATGGTTATGAACCTGTGTGGCCTGTTAATTGTTTATGTATTTCGTTGTTGCTTATGTTCAATTTGAAACTACATTCATCTTCCTATTAGTTTTCTTTGATTATATTGGAGCAATATTTTCTCTTTATTACGTCTTGATAGATCTTTACATTTGCTGTTTTGTGTATATTTAGTCAAACATTTTGTATATATACTTTGTTAGCAATCAATATGAAACCGAAGGGTTAGATTGTAATTATATTTTCTTAAAAACTTATAATTAACAAAATTATTTACAAGATGATCTTGAAAAGTATAAATTTTTTATTTTTTTAACAAATTTCAAATATAGAATTCTGTACTTTCTTACATATGAGACTCTGTACGAAATTAATAAATTTTTAAAAACATAAATTTCACGTGCTAAATTATAGATCTATTATCTTTGTCTCTAAAAATTATAACATTCACATTAATCTCATGATTCCAATAAAGTTATTCTATATGATCGGCTGCTTATTCAACTTTGAATCGTTAGGTAAAAAGATAAGCATTAACATCAATGCTAAAAAGCTCCTGAAAAGGTTAATAGAAAACATTATAATTAATATACCATACATGGCTTTTTCCAGGGTTAATGTTCTTTGCTGTCATGTAACAATATATTGTAATTCTACCACCAATTTCATCCACAAATGGCATGTGCTGATAATGCAAGAAAAGTTGAATCTTCGGTGTTTGGTGCCAGGATTCTTTTGAGACTATTTTGTCTAACCTGTCTGCATTTATTTAGTGCATATCTATGATGATAAGCTTGCCTAATTAGATTCTAAATGCATTCATAATTCAACAATGAAAATCAATTGGTTCTTTCATCATGCGGCTGACATTCATCTTCCCTCCAACCATCATGGGTTTCCAGAGAAGAAAATCAATACAATTTGAATATTCTCCGATGGTGAAGAGGCTCAGCCAAATGTCATTTCTGTTTAGTTCAATCCATGAAAGGATATGAGCTTTGGATGAAAACCTAATCAGATTGCAAGGAATGAACTTAATATGCACCCTGCAAGGAATGAGATTGCAATAGTGGCTTGGAAAATGAAATTAATCTCCAATCACATTGAAAGTTATAAAAGCAAATTTTGAAATTTATCCTTTTAAGCACATTTTCAAAGAAACAAACTCGACAAATTAATAAAAATTAAAATCTTACTTTAAAATGATAAACTCAATTATTGATCGACTAGTAAACGTTAAGATTTTAAAAGTTTTTTATTTAGTGAAAAGTTACGTCTATGATATTCTCTTTTTTGTAAAACACTCGAATCTTTTCCTTTCCCCATAAATAACTTTTACATTGCATGGGGGTGAAAGTATAACTTGTACCATGAGTGATTCAATGTGAGAAAGTGATATTGAAACTGACAAAAGAACTAAAAGCTTATGATCAAACGCATATTGCTCATAAACCAATACATACAGATTTAGTTTCAAAGTAATTCCCCATAAAAATCAAAGATTCTGATAACCTCCAAAATCAGGGTTTAATCATACACTGAAGATATAGCACAGGGAAAATAATTAACTTTGATTAGTGACATACAAAGGAGCAACCTGTATAAATACCCTCCATGTGTTTCTCCTTTTCCAGATCCAACGAGATCCTTGGGTACTTTAATCTGTCTGTTCTTTCTTCAGTTCTTCCTTCGATTTCTTCACCATGACCAAGAATTCTAACATGGGTCGTCAAAGAATCACAATGGCAAAAATAGCAAAGAAGAACCATCTACAAGTAACATTCTCCAAGCGTCGTACGGGACTCTTTAAGAAAGCTAGTGAACTCTGCACACTTTGTGGGGTTGATGTTGCGATGATCGTCTTCTCCCCTGGCAAGAAGGTTTATTCTTTCGGACATCCTCGAGTTGAATCCATCGTGGACCGGTTTCTCACCCAGAACCCTCCTCTCCGAAGCTCTACTGCTCACCAGCTGGTCGAAGCACATAGAAATGCTAGTATCCACGAGCTTAACATCCGACTAACTCAGCTTCTTGAACAGCTAGAAATCGAGAACAGGAGGGGAGATGCACTTGATAACATTAGGAAAGCTGGCCTGAACCTGTGTTGGTGGCAGGCTCCCATTGATGAACTCGGCTTGAATGAGTTAGAGCGACTGAGAATTGCACTTGAAGAGTTAAAGAAGAATGTAGCAAAGCAAGCCAAGAAGGTCTTGCTTGAGTCTGCTGATCACAAACGCTGGCAATTTCTAGCAGTCAATGGTATTGGACATGCCAATCCTTTTGAGAACAAGGACAATGGCATCTGCAGAATTATTGATCAAGCTTATGGCTATGGTGATGGGCTATTTTGAGTTTCCTTAATCTTTTCAGTTACACTGTTGTTACAAACTAGCTAGTAACTCACTGGTTAAAAAACTTTGTTCTAATTCTTCTTTATCTATAAAATTATGGCTTTAAAGGACAAATTATGAGCTTGCAAAATAATAGTCCACTGAGGAATATTTCAATTAATTGTATCTTTGTAAATTAACAAAAAAAAACAAGCAAACAAACAAAGTGAACTTTAGTTGGCCTCATAATTTTCTCTTGATCCACCATGAATATATAAGGCTTAAGCATTGCTTTTTTTGTTTCTCTCTTTTAGAAAAACATATGATACTTTATTATTATAAATAAAATCATACAATACAAATTAATACAAAACAAAACCATTCTCTTAAGTATCAACAAATCTTGTTTGAACACTGTATTTGATAATTTTGTGTTAAAGTATTACTTAAATATAATTAAGAGTGAACTTTAGAATATGCACTTAAACCCTTTTTATACAAGAAAATCTTTGGGGCATGTGTGTAGCTATTTTTTCTTAATCAACAAGCACAAAACTATAAAGTCCACATTTTCCTCCCTAATTTCAAGGAATTATAGAATTCAAATTCACATTTAAATAAATCAAATTAAATTGAAATTCACATTTTTTTTCTTTTCATAAGTTGAACAATAAACCTCCCATTTCAACCTCTACCACATTACAATGCCATACTATAGAGATGATCACTACATAGCTTGGAAATCAAGAAAATATTGGAGAATCATTATTAATTACTAATTTTAGGGATACATTTTAAAGTAAAGTCCAAAAATTTGGGGTAATAATTAATGACTTATATTGATCAATTCTACCAATAAAATAATATGTTTTTAACTTACCATATATATCATTAAAAATTTTTTAAAAAGGTAAATTTATTTATTTATTTATTTAATTTAATTTTTTTAAAAAAAATCCAATTATAAAGGTATCTCCTAGCTTATATTTGTTACACTACGAAATTAAAAGGAAAAGCATCCGAATTCTCTGAGCAAGTCCTGATTACAATGGCTAAGGCAACGAGAGGCCGCCAGAAGATTCAGATAAAGAAATTGGAAGACGAGAGCAGCCGCCAAGTCACTTTCTCCAAGCGCCGCAACGGTCTGTTCAAGAAAGCCAGCGAGCTCTGCGTTTTATGTGGTGCGAACATAGGCATCATCGTCTTCTCTCCCAGGGGAAAACCTTTTTGCTTTGGTCACCCCAACGTGGACGCGGTGGTGGATCGTTATCTCAGCGGAAACCCCACTCTGCATGGGGAGGAGGATTCGGAGACGAGCTGCGACGGTACCCCATGTTTCGAAGAGTTGGACGAAGAGTGCAAGGAGGCAATGGAGAAGCTAGAGGAAGAGAAGAGGCGGAGCAAAGAGATTGAAAAAGAGAAGGAAGAGAGGAAAAAGAAGGGACAGTTTTGGTGGGATGAGCCCATCGACAACATGGGGGTAGAAGAACTTGAGGCGTACGTCAAAGCCATGGAGGAGTTGAGGAAGAATGTGGCTAGGAGGGCTAACGAGTTGATGGGGGATGTTTTAGCGGCGGCTACGGTGGCTAATTCTGGCGGTTTGGGTACTGGTTTTGCTGATCAAAATGGTGGTTTTGGCTATGGTTACGATGGTTTTCATTTTGGTCATGGCCATGGCCTAGATTTTGGAGGTGGTCAGTTCTGAAAATGGCGGTCGCGGGCGTTTCCATTCTTCTTTTCATTTTCCTTTTGGACATGGTTATATTTCTTTTCTTTTTCTTTTAAATTATTGAAGGTAGGATTCGATCTACTTTATTTCTGATTATTATATATATTAAGAGAAATTGAACTAAAATATTTTCTTTCATTAATTATTGTTTTCTAGGTTTTGTGATCTATAACAAACTAGAGTTTTAATTACACTTCTTTAAATAATATATTTTTTAATAAAATTTTAAAAAGTGTAATTATTTAAAATTTTAATTATATATTTTTTACATTAAATAGTAATATCAAAATTCGTTAAAAATTTGTATAGTGTAATGAAATTTCTTAAAAAACATTGTAAAGAATATGTAAAAAGTGTTAATAAAAATATTTTTAGTATACTTTTCTTTTTTTTTTCTTCACAATCGTAATCATCCTATTGTGGGATAATCTTTGTGAGATTAAAAATGCAAAATATTTGCATATTGATAGGGAATTGAATGATTTTTTTTTATTATCTTTTTGTTATAATTGTATTTGATTTCGATTTTGGAATTCTTAATTTATTTTATGTTTATTTCTCTTATGCATAAACAATTATTTTAGTTTATTCAAGGGAAAAATAATAGTTTTAGGAGAAAATTTTGGCACTATAAATGTGAGATCAAAAGATCTTAAGAAAGACAATTAATAATAGTATCAAGATTTTGCTTGTAAGGAAATTTATTGATCTTTCTTATATTTCTATATATAAAGAGATTTGATTCTTGCCGCATGAAGAATGTGAATTACATGGATATGAATTATTTTTTTATATTTCTTTATTTCATATCTCACACATTAAAATATAGATTTATATATTACCAATGATTTTCATTCATTTGATTTTTCTTAATAATCTTATTTTTTGTGAAAAACTTGAGAAATCTTTTTTTTTTTAATTTTGGCATCTTAGAATATTTTGCTTGTTGATTAAAGGGTAATGTTATTTAATATGAAACAATATAGCATGATGAGTAAAAGCATAATACTTAAAATATTCTTTAAATAAATCTTTATGTAATGACTCAAGTCCAAGTATCACTAGTCCAACAACTTTTCAAACTTAAAATATATGATCCTCAAAAGATTAATCAAGATTCCATATCAAATCTTTATGTATCATACTTTACTTTTTTATTTTGTTCGATTAAATCTTAATATTTTATTTTAAGTTAAATATAAATTTTTATAATTAACAATTAATTAATACGTAATTTATCATTTTATATCACGTAATGTTCATATACTATATTAATATGTCATAATAGACGATGACATACCACGTGCTTTTTTCATTATCCACTTGGTATAAAAAATTACAAATTGTATTTTAATTAATAACTGTCAATATTAGTTATAACTATATATTTAATTCAAAATAAAAATAAATGAGTTTGATTGAACGTAATTAAAGATTAATTTTTAAAAAAAAATTATTTATTTAATTTAAAATAAAAATATATGAACTTAATTGAATATAATTAAAAAATAAAAATTTTTTAAAATTTTTTTAATTAACTATATAATAATACTAATTTCAAAGTTTCTACTCTAATCTTCCATTCCATCAATAAACTCGTCAATATTATTTTCGAAATGAGCTCTAAATTTATCATTCTATTCAAGGTAATAGATCAAATTTATCATATAAATTTGAAAAAAAAAACAAAAACCTTTGAAGAATTCACTTTTACGAAGGAGAAAAGCGGACCAGTGTTCTAATCAAAATATAGATATTCTTTTAAAACGTGAATTGGTGGTCGATTCTGATTGGATATGAGTGGGCGTGGGAGTGGGACCATGGCTTGGCTGGTTTCCGTTAGATTTGACCCACTGCTCCAACCAATGTTCTCAGTGGTCACAGCTGTGAACCAGTTCAGCTTGGGAGAAGCCGACACCTCACATTCCCCCACTCCAAATCTTCATTCAATTATATATGTACAAAATTTTTATATGATATTTTATAGTTTTTTAATTAATGTTCAGAGGATAATTCTTTTTTCACAAAAAAATTAGTTTATTTATTTTTACACAATAAAATTATTAAAATATTCAAATTTAAAATTAATTTATGTATTCCTATTTAAAAGTATTTTTATAATTTTACTGTAATATTAATTGAAAAAAAATCTATAAATATTAATCAAAAATTTTTTCAGTTAATATTTTATGAATAATTTTTGTTTCATAAGAAATTAAACTGTTAATTTTATTCAATAAAATTATTAAAATATCTCAAATTTAAAATTAATCCGTTTATTCATTTTTAAAGTAATTTTAATAATTTTACACACAAAATTAATAATCTAATCCGTTGTAATAATTTAGTTATTTGCATTATATTAATTAAAAAAAGACAAAGGAGAACGAGGAACAGAGGTTTGAAAACGACAAAGGTAGAAAAGGAAAAACGACAAAGCTAGAAAAGTGTAAACGACAAAGGATCAGCATAGTGTTTTTTTTGAACATTGATGCTCCTCGCTGGCATCTTCAAGTGTACGTGCGCATTGTGTGCCAGCTCATGACTTTGTAATCAACTCCCCATTGCATGCCATCATCTTGATTTGGGAGGGTGGGGGGAAGATGGCCTAAGGCCGTTCCTAGTTCGTGCATTTTGTGAACTCGGTCTCGCGAGTCACCCGAACCATTCGATTTTTAGATGGAATTTCATTGTCCAAAATTTATTATATCCTCTTTAATTACATTCATCACTCCTATTTGACTTCTATGATCATTTAAAATCATATTTAAAGATAATTAATAAATTTTAATAAATATCATATTAATATAAAACAATTTTTAAATTAAAATTTAATATATAAAATTAAAATTTATATCTTATGATCACTATACAAATTTATCCAACCTAGTGACTTATTTAGACTTAACTATAAGATATCTTAAGTCCAAGAATGCAGGGTATTCAATTATAAATTACCCATTGTCAGCTCTAAACTAAACTAATACACGTAATTATATACAATTTAGTCTATAAATCAAGATGGCTATGGTGATATTACCATTTATATATTCCTGTTATAAGAGTATAATTTCTGCTTTCTTTTTGACTAAGCAAAGGATTAGCTAGCTGTTTACAGAAAAATACTGAGATGTCAATTAAGAATTTTCTCGCATTTTTATTTTCCTGATTAAAATCAAAAGCCGATATGGGGTGGCGAAATCAATGTAAAAAACTTGACAATGAAATTTGAATTTCAGATTGGTAAGTGCTTGATCATAAGCCGTGACGCTAAGTTTGACCTCACTACATCCTTCTCGCTTGCCTGCAGTAACCCAGCTAATATTACAGCCTGTTTTTTCAGCCTCTCTCTCTCTCAACTTTCGTGTTGCTTTTAGAGATCTCTACCTCTACGTGTGCCCTTACCCCTTTTTAATGGTTTGGTCGGCAAACTCTTTGTTTTGGCCCCAAAACCTCAACACCACGTAATTCACAAGCTGCAACAGCAGCAGCAACCGGGAGAAGAAGAGAGAAAACCCAAACCCCACACCAAAACCAGGGAAAAGAAAGACAATGGATCCGTGTCCTTTTGTACGGATCCTGGTGGGAAATTTGGCCCTGAAATTACCAGTATCAAGGAAGCCTTCTCTGTCAAGAATCCACCCTTCTACTTCTTCATGCTATTGCAAGATTAAACTCAAGAACTTCCCTCACCAAATGGCTACAATCCCTTTTATCCAATCGCAAGTAGACAGCAGCATCAGCAGTAGCAGCAGCAGCTGTTCTCATAAATCTCTGGCCGCTTGTTTCAGTCTGAGCAAGTCCCAGATCGACAGAATCGTCTCGAGAGGGAGTTCATCGTATAAACTTTCTATCGAGGTTTACGCAGACCCTGATGGCAGTAGCTGTGGATTGACATATGGGAAGTTGTTGGGGAAGGTTTCGGTACCGTTGGATCTACGTGGAGCGGAATCGAGGCCGTCTATTGTGCATAATGGGTGGGTTGCTATAGGCCGAAGTAGAAGCAACAAGAATGGATCATCTGCACAGTTGTGTTTAACGGTCAGGACTGAACCTGATCCGAGGTTCGTGTTCCAGTTCGGTGGGGAGCCTGAGTGTAGTCCTCAGGTTTTTCAGGTTCAAGGCGGTCTTAAACAGGCCGTATTCACTTGCAAGTTTGGTTTCAGGAACACAAGTGATCGGAACTTGGGATCAAGGTTAGCTGCTATTTCCTCATGATCTCTGTTACTTCCTTTATGTTTGGCTGATGAGCAAGATTCGGGATAAATGGAATTAACATTGTAAAACGTGACTGCTAGACATTTCTCATTCTTAAAAAGTGATTTTTTTTACTCTATATAAAATTCGAAAGATCTTTTGCATTAAGATTAAACAACTTCAGTAAAAGTTTTGACTTCGCCTTTTAATTTGTTGTTTGTCAAAGTGTTTCTAAATGTTTTTTTTTTGGTTACGCAGATCATCTTTGCCAGAATCAAACACTTCAAGAAATTGGCTATCTTCTCTGAAAACAGAGAAAGATCAAACCTCCAAAGAACGAAAAGGATGGTCGATTACAGTCCACGACCTGTCAGGCTCTCCAGTAGCAATGGCATCAATGGTGACCCCATTTGTCCCATCTCCTGGTTCGGACAGGGTTAGCCGTTCCAACCCAGGTGCATGGCTAATTCTCCGTCCAGGATGCGGAACCTGGAAACCATGGGGCCGCCTCGAGGCCTGGCGTGAGCCTGGTTTCACTGACGCCCTCGGATACCGATTCGACCTCTTCCACGACGACTACATGGCCGCCACCTCCACAACCACCACCCTCGCTAGTTCCATCCTTAGCACCAAACTTGGCGGGAAATTCACCATGGACATGACCACAAACGTAGCAGCAACCCCATCGACAAGCCCACAAAGCAGCTGCGACTTCGGTTCCGGATCAAGGCCCGGATCGGGATCAGGGTCAGATTTCGGGTTCGCGGCATCCCTTTCCCCGCAGAGTTTGTACAGGGGTGGCTTCGTGATGTCGTCGACGGTGGAAGGTGCAGGGAAATGCAGCAAGCCGGACGTGGAAGTAGGTGTACAGCACGTGACATGCACGGAGGACGCAGCAGCTTTTGTGGCACTGGCCGCGGCCATGGATCTGAGCGTGGATGCCTGTCGGCCCTTCTCTCAAAAGCTAAGGAAAGAGTTGAGGCAGCAAACTCAAAACTTTGTCGTGTAATATCCATTGGAAGTTTGTCGTTTTAGGGTTTGTCGGATCATAACTGATGAGTTGGTTAGGTGTTCCTTTCGGATTGGGATTCTTTCTGCAGATAACTAACAGCAGTTTTTGAGCTGGATATGTAACGATTAGCTCTTGTACAGTGCGGAATGACAAGGCAGGATTCTTCTGTTTTTTTCTTTTTTTAATTTTCCTTTGTGATTAGTGAAATTTGTTCATTGTTTATTCAATTCTTTTACTTTTGTCTGAGAATCCTATGTAGGAATTGAAGTAAACCCATAGATTCATGTTCATGGCGATGTCGTTGGTGTAAGGATAAGCATAAATAAATAACTTAATTAAGGGGAGTGCTAAAATATTAATTAACCTAATTTAGATTTTGTCATCTTGCCAAAGCAAGATTAAGCAAAAAAATATTTTCACTAGATTACATGCTAAGATCCACGTCAACTCGACAGATTATGAATCAAATTTATCATTATACTTTTGAATCTGATCCATAAAGTTCTCAAAAGTTAAAATATTATTGACAGTATTCTTTTTTTTTTATGAAATATTTTGTGTTTCCATTAATTTTTAATCACTTTGAAATCAAATTAAAAGTACGATAATAAAAATCATATCTATTCAAAGATAAATAATATTGAGTAGAATTATGAGATGTTTATTTGGAATTAAAAATATGGTTTTTTGATCAAACTCATAAACTGTTCGACATATTATGCAGAATTATGAAGTGTATATTGGGGTTTGTTGATGGCATAAGATGAGAGATGTTGCATGTAATTTTGGTCATGGACAACAAAACCGTTGCACTGATGATTCAAATGAAAACAAGTGAACCGAATGTTAATTCCTACTTGTTTTTGGCTATTAAAGATTTGATAAAGAATGAATAATAGGTCAATATCGTTCATGTGTATTGCGAATTTAATCGTTTAACAAATATTTTTATGAATATGACTTTTTAATATCTTGTTAATAGGACGTTGCTTAAGTTTCAATTTTATTAAGTGCATTATGAGAATTTCATTCTCATGCATTATATTGACACAAATACACTATTTTTATTTCCTTTAAAAATTGATAAATTTAATCTATCATTTTAAATAAAATAATAAAAATAGTATCCAATTTCCTTTCATAATAATAGTGTTGAAGTAGACCCTTCCAAAAAAAAAAAAAATAGGGTTGAAGTAGACTGGCAAGCCAAATACTAACTTCAATATTTAAACATTGGTAGTTCTTGTTTTTCTCTCTAATAATGCAGCATTTATTAGTTAGGTAACATTTGTTAATTTTTGTTAACATTCGTTGAAAAATTTTGTTTGCTGCCACTGCAAGCAAAGAGGAACTAAATGCTCATGAATTTCCTTTATAACTGAAGTTTTCATATTTATGGATGTAGATTAGAATATAAGGCAGTGAAACAGACCACCTTCATCTTGAATATCTGCAGAGCACCCAATTGGAGTAAATGGATACTTTTCCTTGGGTTCAGTAAATATATTTTTTATACTACAAAAACATGAAACATTTATATTATAAAAAAAATTAAAACTTTAATGGAAATAATTAAAATTATAATTTTTATCTTAATTTCTATAAAAATTTAAAAGTATGAAGAAAATAGGTATCTAAAAGTATAGGAGCTTAGAGTCTATATATGAACATCTTTCTTTTTCTTCTAGGAAAATGTTAAATTCATTGGAGATGCCGCAGTGTCAACGAATTGTGCCCCTTTCTGCCTTGTAATCTCAAAGATTAGGCTAAAGTTCATCTGTTAACCAAGAGGAAGAGGGCGGCCGAGGGAGGGAAGAAAGCTTCAAATTAGACCAATCTCTCTCTTCTGGAAATGAAGGCACTAGGTTTGTGGCTGATGCTGGTGGGTTCACTTCGGCTAGCCTCAGTTTGGTTCGGTTTCTTCAACATACGGTCTCTCCGTCGTGGTGTCTACTCCAAATCCCAAGGTTACCAGCTTCCTCTCCTTTCTGATCATTAATTTGTAATTCTATCTCTCGTTTCAATATGGTCAAGGATTTATTCAGAATTTTTCTCCATTTTCTTTAACAGTGACCGAAGTCCATGGAAGGACATTTGGCATCTGGACTCTGCTCACTTGCACGTTGTGCTATCTCTGTGCATTTAACCTTGAAAACAAGACCCTCTACTTAGTTACCTTTCTGTCATTCGTGTATGCCTTTTTCCATTTCTTGACTGAATACCTGATATATGGTACAACGACCGTCAGGAATCTCTCAGCTGTTTGCTTCTTTGCAGGTATCAGTTTCTCCTGACATTTATCAGTAAATAGTACCATGCCTCACAGCTCACGCCTCTCTGTTTGAATACTTATCTCAGTTCTTCCCAAAATTATGAGCCTGTTCCTCATGCATGATGCAGCTTGGAAATTGAAAATTGAACTTAATACTGTAATAATCTTCAGACCTACTACAATAATTGCCCTGTAAGATTTTGGTAAAGATAGACTATACGAAATAAACTTGTCAGTATCTTCAGTGATTTTCTTTTCATTTAATTTCTTACCCGATGTTCTGACCCTTACAGTGAAATTGTGTCTACCCATATTAAACGATTGAATCAACATTTGTCCTTTTAATTTATTCTTTAGCTAATGTATTTATACCGTAGCCATGGCTGTTTGTTTACGGGGATTTATTATTCAAGTGATGAGAAAATAAATCTCATGCATTTCAGTTAAAAGTATCTTAAACATATAAATATAACAAAAACGTTTTCACTTATTGCAAATTAGTATTAGAATGTGTTTTAGAAATTTAACATGATATCAGAGTAAGATGCAGTAATCTTTCTGTGAGCTTCTTTGACGATTCATGTCATATAATATATTCATATTTTGACATGTGAGGAAAAGTATTGAAATGATAAAAAAAAAATCTAAAACATATAAATATAATAATAATCTTTTCATCTATTGTCAATTAATTTTATATTAGATAACCATTTTAAAATTTCAACATGCACAATAATACTTCACTAAAACTCTCCTTGTGTTGATCAGGCACATCAATAATATGGATGCTGTTGCAGTGGAATTCACATCAACCTCAAGGAACCTTGAAAGCAGAATGAAATCTGACATCTTCCTCATTTTTTTTTGCCTTTGGCTACTGTAAACGAAATTGAACTATTTCTAGAGTACTTCAGCTTCTAGCTATCCATGTATGCTTTGTTCCAACCTAGACCAGGGTATGCAGTTCTCTTAAGAGATGACAGATACTCTGGGTCTCTTTCATCTGCCAAAGAGGGAAGGCAGTTACTCCTGATAAACATACAGATTCACCTAAGCTTTCTTTTTTGTTGTCCGGACATGCCTGTGTTATGTCATTCTGTTGAGCAATTAAAACGGGATTGAATGAGGTAGCATCTCCTGTCAACAGTTTAAGCACCTTTTTTACATGATACGACAAGAATAAAGGGGCTTTTTTTTTTCGTATACTTGTTTAAAACAGAAGGATGCTTCAATTTAAGAATGATCGGGACTTTCCATAGTGGATAGATTTGATTTGTTTTACAAAATATAAAAGCAAATAAAGTGTGCAGGGATAATTTCTGCTGTTTAGGATATGGTAAATTGAACATTATCTCAGATTAAATCTGCTTCGCTGCAAATTATTCTCTAAACTTGGATTTGAGGCCTCAATTAGAAGCAGAAATTGGATGGCCTGGACAAGTTTATGTCATCACTAACGCTGTCGTACATTGCCCTCCTAAAGAGCTTGTTTGACAATTTGAGGCTGTGGTTTATTTATCAGCAATCTTGAGAGAAGACACAAGTAACCATCTGAAGACGGGCACCAGGCCCGGACGGCCGAGTGATCTAAGGCGCCAGTCTCAAGTTCTGGTCTTCGTGAGAAAGCGTGGGTTCACATCCCACATCTGACATTCATTGTACTCTTTATCCCATTTTTACAGAAAAGTATGGGATTGCTTTGGCTGGGTTACTTGGGTACGTCGCATTCAAAGACATCATAAAATGCTTGTCAATAGTCAGCATTCAGAGCATATGTTCATTAAGGCATTCAACATATATGTGATTCGGATTTGCTATCAGAAAACGACTAGTTCTGGTCACACGTTAAGCCATGTCAGAAATTTGAACAAGAAAATTAAAAAAAAAAGTATTGACATACAGGAAGTTGCCATACATTATACAGATTGAACCCACTGACAACATTCATCTAGCCTACATTTTGACTTCAAAGTTGAAAACGTATTCTCTAGACACAGTTTGATATTTCAATCAAGATGCACTCTAAAAAACAGTACCTGTCTACGTATCAAAATGGAGTGCAAAGATAACAGCTTTAGAGCATTCACAAAAACTCAACAACCATAGAATCAGATTTTCATTCACCTGCAGCATCTTCATTGTCGCTCCCTTCTGTTCTGATATCTGGCAATGTACTCAGATCGACACGAGCATCTTTCTCTTCTTGAGAGAGGGTATTATCAGAAGAATCAATGGGGTCATGCTGGCCTTGATCCACTGTCCCGTTAGAGAAGGAAGTGTCTGAGCTTTCATCTGTTCCACCTGATTCCTTGTCACCCTCTGATTTCTCATTCTGAGTCGAATCAGTATTCTCCTTAGTCATGGAAGACCCAAAATTATCCCCTCCGGCTGTTGAATTGACCTTGGTCATATCCTCTGACATTTCGGACTCTGCATTAGTAGAGGAATTAAAGGAATCTCTGGTGGCCCAATCTACATTTTCAATTTTACTCGAATCTACCGTGTTGGAATCATGCTGCTCGCTATTTGAAATCTTCTCATTGGCTTGCTCTTTATGTTTTTCTTCAGTTACCATACCATCTTCTGTTGTATTTTGAGCTGAAGTAAATTTCAAAACAGTAGCTGTTCCATTCTGCAATGAATCTGGCATTTCTGTATTCACTTCTGCAGGCTTATTGCCTGTTTCTTTACTCACTTCAGTAGAGTTATTGCTTGCTTGGTCAGTGAAGTCAGTAGAGTTTGTTGTATTTGGAAGAGAGATATGCTCAGAGTTGGATAATCCAGTCTCATGATCATTTTCTTTAGTGTCTGTGGCATTCAATGAACTACCATCTTCAGAGTGTTTACCATCATCAGCCTTCAACTCTGACTTGTTTTCATCACCATTAGTTTCCTCAGTTGCAGTGTCTTTGCTCTCCTGTTCCAAAACATTCATTGTTGAGTTGTCATTAGAATTTTCCATATCTAATTTATTGGCTTCAGAGTTTATAATTTGGGTGTCATGGGACACTGCACTGGAAGCATCATCTGCCTTGTAATGCTCCTCTCTAGCCTCATGTGCATTCCTGCCACCTCCATCATGATTCTGATCATTTGCTGAATTGTCACTTTCTTCTTGACCATCTTTCTCTTCAATTTCTTTTTCCTCATTATCTTTATCATCACCCTCTGCTTCTCTCTCTTTCTCTTCATCTATAAATTCTTCTTCACGATCAGCTTCACCATCTGCTCTTTCTTGCTCATTTTCATTGACCTCATCATCTCCTCTTCCCTCATCATCTACTTCTTCATCCTTAATTTCTTCTTCTTGCTCTTCATCGTCATGCTTGTTACCTTCATCTTCCCGCATTTCTTCTTGCTCTTCTTCTTCTTCATGTTTACTCACTTCTTCCTGCTCCACTTCTTCGTGTTTGCTTGCTTCTTCCTGCTCGTCTTCCTCATGTTTGCTAGCTTCTTCCAGCTCCTCTTCTTCGTGTTTGCTTGCTTCTTCCAGCTCCTCTTCTTCGTGTTTGCTTGCGCCTTCTTGCTCCTCTTCCTCAAGCCTCTTAGCTTTTTCTTCCAGTTCATCATCATGCTTATGTTCCTCCTCGACTCCATTTTCTTCTTCCTCTTCTTCCTCATGTTTGTAGTTCTTAGATACTTCCTGCACATGAGGAAGGTCTTTCCTCCCAAATTTTTGAATCACATCATCATTTTGTACTCTCACAGAGGCTTTGGCATCTTTCTCATCAAATTCTTTTCTCTTATCATGGGAGTGCTTGACTTGGTAGATTAACCAGAAGCAGACCCCAAGTAGCAGACAAATCTGAAGGACATGCTTTGTCTTGATAACTTTGGATCTTTGGTTTCTACTAGGTGACCTCTTGAACATGATGGAAATCCAAAGGTCCCTACTCTGATTTCCTTTCTCTCTTTGTATATATCAAGTAACTGCCAGAATCCTGCCTAGGATAAAACATATAATCTGAATGATTAAAAAAGACTAATCAACCATTTAAAAAGTAAATTGTGTATCTGAAGAACAATCATAATCCAAAATTAATCTTTTTCTTCAAAACATAAAAAGAAACTAAAGAAAGAAACAAGTAAATTTCATCCATACTCCGGTGACCAAAATCATAACCTAAATGATAGTGTAGCCCAAACCTCAACAATATCCTTGAAATAAACCAATGCAGAACTAATGCATTCTAAGTCTAGACTTTAGTAATATAAAATCAAGAACAATGAAGAAATACGGACTTGGAGACCACAATACCACAACTAGCTGAAATCATGCTCCACTTTAATTTGGCAGAATATAGGAAGAGAAGGGAATGTTAAAAATCCTTACAGGAAAAGGGACCTTGTCCTTGAATTAGTGAAACTAGGAGTCCAAACAAGTTAAGGCCAAACAAACAAACAACACATAATGTGTTCCATTTCAGATTTGAAAATGATTTCTTGGGGAGGAATTGTCCTTTTCAAGAAGGAAAATGTGAAAAATCCAAAAATTAAAAAATGCAAACTTTCCAAATTGGTTTTGTCACCTTTTGAAAACCTATCACATTAGCTTCTTTTCTTATATACTGAAAACCGGCTGTTTCCAAAGCTCTTCAGTACCCAGTACCCACCCAACAATGCCAGACACACAGGCAACTTTGGAATAGGGGGTGGAGTTGGGAGAAGGACATTAGAAGATTGTGCTTTTAACATTTCCATTGATACTTCCTGAACCCCCTTCAAAAGAGAAGAAACAGAAAGAGGACATAAAAACATGTTGAAAATCTTGACTCCGCTACAACCAGCGATACATGTTTTCTACTCTCTCTCTTTCTACTCGTCCAAATAATTTCAACATTGTAAACAAATAGGTTTTCATGTTATTTCCATAGCTTTTGAATGACAAACTGCTATAGAATCAAGTAATCCCATTTGACAATCAAAGAATCCAAACTAATCCAGATTATTTTTTCTTCCCTCTTGTCTTGATCTTGGCACCTTACATGACATTGACCAAACAGAGATCGATTCCCATAAATAAAAAACAAAGGAAGGGAATATAAAACTCTTTTATTTTCTCATATAATACAGAGAATGTTTTAGCATATGAAAGAAGCACAGATACGGATAAATACTATGTTTACATAAAATAAATCAGGAAAATAACAGTTACTCATCAAATGAAGCAAACCCCTTTCTTTCTAATTAAAGAAATAGGAAATCTAATGATACCTATCTCTTCTGAACAATGCACCAAGTTCAAATCCCCATCCCAAGCTATAAAAAAATACTAAATATTAACATATTTTTATTAAAAAGACAGCGCATTTGCTGAAATGAAAGGAAACCCAGAAATGGCAACCCCATGGAAGCCCTAGCCAAAAGGAAAACAACACAGTGAAGCAATACCCATCAAACCTGAACGCAAAAAACTCAAATTTTGCGATTCGCAAACAAAACCCATTACCCAAAGCAGCAGGTAAACATAAAAAAAAGAAACAAAAGACAGAATCCATGCTAAAGCTATGAATAAGGGAGTTTCTTAAGCTGAACAAACTACCAAGATTCAAACAAAACGCAACAAAATGATTCCTTGAAGAAAGGAAGTTTATAAAAAGCAAGAGAAATACCTGGAGAAAGAGAGACCCAGACAAAAGATACAGCACAGTCTAAGTAGTTAAAGACAAGAAGGCTTCAAGAGAAAAGGTATTGTAAAGGAAGTCTTCACCAGTTCTCACTGCTTTCACCGGATCCAACACGAAGGGGACAATGGCCTCTTCTACCACTACCCCTCCACTCCCAGATTTACCTTTCCGACCCTCACACGAAAATGATTTTTTATTTTTCTATTTTAAGACCATTAAATTGTTGCTCATATTTTTTTAACACAAAATGTCATCATCTGATTTATTAAATCACTATCTAAAGGTATTTTGATAATTTTATTATAATAAATTAACTATATAATCTATTTTAGAAATAAAGTTTAATCACAAAGAACTAATCAAAAATATATATATTAAATATTTTGCAAAAAAAATAAAATTATAAAGATTGTAAACAGTTTTAACTTGATAAATAAAAAAAAAAGCATTGGATACCCAAATTATTGTGGGTGTTGAATTGTTGTCTAATAAATGCAATAACTTTAATTGCATAAAAAAAATTTCAATTTAATACATTTATATATATATATATAAAACTCAACTATTAAAATGATTTGTTTTAATTATATTATATGTTTGAAACACTATGTGTGTAACATTACGGAGATCTTTTGTGACATGATTATATCATTATGTTAATGATTTGGGGTAAATTGAAGCTAAAAAATACTTATCAAGTCATCTAAAGTTGAGTTATGCATATTAATAATTAAAAGCTTTTATTTTTTCATCTAAAATATACTCTTTCTGTCTCTAATTAATTTTTTTTATTTTTACAGAAATTAAGATAAAAATTTTTATTTTAACATGAAAAAATAAAACGAATAAAAAATAAAAATATTAAGTATTTAAAAATGAAAAAAAATCAATTTTAAAACATTTCAAAATGAATAAATACATGTGACAAAAGGAGTATTCATCTCGCCAGGTTAGTCTGAAAAGTCTTATCTTCCTTGTCACAAATGAATTTTGCTTGGCAAAGTCGTTGAATGTTATACATTGATTAGTATCATTATCATTATATTAAGTATTATTTTTAATGCTTTGAATGTGATACAAATGATCCCACTTGCAATAGACGCACAGCCACATGGCAATACATTGATAATTCCAATCTCCAGGCTTATCGAAACCACAAAATGTCATCTCTCTTTGGGCCTGGTTGTCCCCTGGCACAGGACCACAGGACCACGCCATGGCAACATTAGCTTCAAAACAAAGGGGCCGAAGGCTTACCATCACATCTATTATTTATGTAAACGACAGGCTTCTTCTCCACAATAGCAACCCAGATTTGATGAGCTTGCATTTTTCCTTCTTCAAACAGCTTGTTGCTTGGAAAGGTTAAATGTGAACCTCAAAAAAGAGTTGTTACCTTAGTCAATAGGAAAGGAAATTTGGGGACAAGTTTCAGCTTAAAGATTCATGTTTACAGGCATGTGTTTCATGGGGCAGACAATGGGCTCAACTTGTCCCATGTAACAGTTTATTGATCAGTTTCCTCTCTGCCATGATCCATCCCTCATGCCATTTTCAACCATCTTTGACTTCTATCCTAGCATTCTCTGTATATGTTAACTCTGCTTGTGAAGGTGTTTGTGGTAATTGATTTTATCTTTAAGAAGGTACTGATTTGAGGTTGGGTTTTAAGTAACAGTTAGCCAACTTCCAATTTTGCTTCTGATGAATCAGCATTTTGGAAACTCATGATGCAGAATGTCCTCATTGACAGAAGATTAGATGATAAAAACTTAGCTTGCACTGCAGTAGCATTAGTAATGATTTTCTTATGTTCTGCTTTGATCAAACTTGCTTTAAAAATAATCCATTGCCAACCTAACAATCAAAATGACTGCCAGGTATATATGGCACAAACCATACACAACCCATACAAAAGGAGGAAAGGAATAAACCCAAAAGTCTAAGGAGGAGCACAAAAGGGTAGCTTGAAAGACCAAGTTATTCTAAAAAGAAAAGCAGGAGAAAAGAAATCTTGTCATTTTCTTGACTTTCCTAAACTTTTCTGCTAACCTATCAGATAAAAGGTTCTTGTTAAGAAACCCCGAGGGTACTCCCAAAGCTTGGTATATAATGCCCTTACAAATTTTAATTATGCACATATTGTCCTTACAAGTAATTGACTTCTTGCATCCCTAAAGAAAAAAATAGTTAATGTGGTACACTGGTCATCACATTCTAATAGAAGTTCAAACAGCCCCGGCTAGAAAAATGGTAAGCCTAGCAAACTCCTTAAGAACTCATGATCATGCAACATCCTGACAGCCTAATATTCCTCTTTGCTTCTTCCTAAAGATATTCTTGCTTTAGACAAAACATTGCCTTCCTGTTCACATTTTCACTCCAATTCCATGCAATACCTATATATAGGATACATATATGTATCATGCAGCAACCTGTCACCTGATATTATAGCCGTCGATCGAAAGAAACCATGTCTAAATATTTCAACCTCATAGCCTTCATCATCAGCCTTCTTTTCTTGAATCTCTTTCGAAATTCAGAAGCTTCAGTTGTTTCCACCGGAGATTTCAACAATGACTTTTTTGTGATGTGGGCTCCTAGTCATGTAAACACTTCAGCTGATGGCAGGGAAAGAAGCTTGAAACTTGATCAAGAATCTGGTATGATGGGGGAAAAATGGGAAACTTGTAATTTTTCATTTTCCAGGGTTCATATTTCTTATTCGTTTTAATCGGAACAGGGTCTGGTTTTGCATCAAACCAGATGTTCTTGTTTGGTCGAATAGACATGCAAATTAAACTAGTACCTGGCAATTCTGCAGGAACTGTGTTAGCCTATTATGTAAGCAGCATCTTTCTCTCTTGTTTCTCCATTTTCTGTGTTTCTCCTTTGCTCTTGTTCGATTAACATCTAAATTACTTTGGAAAACATTGTAGTTGACATCAGATCAGCCTAATCGAGATGAGATAGACTTTGAATTTCTTGGCAATGTGAGTGGTCAGCCGTATATAGTTCAAACAAATATTTATGCAGATGGGTTTGACAATAGAGAAGAGAGAATTTATTTATGGTTCGATCCAACAAAAGATTTTCATACATATTCAGTATTATGGAATCTTTATCAGATAGTGTAAGTTATATTAAATTTTTAAAGTGAATTATATTTATATGTTTAGAATATTTCTAATTTAACAGATATATTATATCTTTATCTGAATTTCATTTGCTCATCATAATTCATCTAAGTGGTATAGTATTTTTCTTCTTTTTCAGGTTTATGGTGGATTCAATTCCTATTAGATTATATAGAAACCATGCAGACAAGGGAGTGGCATATCCTAGGTGGCAGCCAATGAGCATCAAAGTCAGCCTATGGAATGGGGACAGCTGGGCTACACGTGGAGGTCTCGAGAAAATCGATTGGTCCAAGGGTCCTTTCTTAGCTTCATTCAAGGATTACAAGATCGATGCCTGTGTTTGGCAAGGGAACCCAAGGTTTTGTAGGGCAGATAGCTCTCTTAATTGGTGGAACGGGGCAAGGTTCAGCACTCTGACCAGGGTCCAGAAGAGATGGTTCAAATGGGTTAGGAAATACCACATGGTTTACGACTACTGTCAAGATAACCAGAGATTCCAAAACAATCTTCCCAAGGAATGCTCCCTTCCTAAGTATTAACCCAAAAGTTTGTCTTAGTATAGCTTTTTGTTTTAATTTTTTCGAGAAAAATCAGATTACAGAAGATGTATGTAAAATTATTATACATACAAGCTTTTCAATTCTCCAAGACTGTGATTTCCATTCTAATTACATTGAAGCTTCATTGACTAAAAGGATCTTAATCTTCAAAATTGAAGCAAGGTCTTACTTCTTTCTTAAATGAATTAGTTACAACTTACAATGTTACAATTTGACTCAAACATTTATATATATATATATATATAAATATATATATAATCTTAAATAATTAATTTTATTCGCGATTGAGAAGGGTTCGGATTTTTGAGTTAAGAGGTAAAATTCAAGTTTGATTCTCCATTCTTTTAGAGGGAAATTTTTGTATATTTCATTTCATAATTAATTTTCATATGTTATATATATATATATATATATATCAATTTTTTTTTGTATTTGTCATATTATAAATCAAGAATTACCATCCAACCGTCTTGGGTCCATCTCCTCTAGCAAAAAAGTAAACCCTTGGGCCTTATCGGCCTATGAGAGGTTGGCCGTAGGCCTATCAAGAACTGACCAAGGGATTTGCTAAACAAAAAACAAGAACAACTTCAAACTCAAATACTCAATTTACAAAGCCCTACACTCTGCCCTGAAACCTCGGCACCGTTTGTCAGTTGTCCTGCAAGTCCGCAACTACAGAGAGAGATGGGTAGCGCAAGCAAAGATCTCTTACGCTTTGAGCACAAGACTTCCTCTACTTCACCCTTGGGTACAATGCATACGCTTCTTTTCTTGTTCCTACCAAAGTGAATTTCTGCAAAACCTTGTTTTCTATCGATTGAAATTTCATCACCTGACTGTGTTTTGTGTATGGGGTTTTTGACCTGTACAACAGAATCTGCACTTCTTGTTACAAACAAGAAGGACTCGTCCGCTGAATCCCGTGATCCTGCCAAGAAACCCAGCATCACTCCTGTTCCTAAAAGCCAACGTAAACTATATCCCGTAATCCCATCTTAGTGCTATTTGAATTTTATTTTATTTATGTTTTTGTAAGTGCTTATCTGGAAATTTCTGGGTTTTATAGATTGTTAGATGCTACTAGTTTTTCTGCCTGTCTTTGTAACTATACCTGTTTAAAGAATCTGTAGTTTTGGGATGAAATTATGATTTATGATCATTGTTTGAGTCTTGAGTTCTCGAGGAGTATGAAAAACTATAAATTGGCAGTGTTCTCTTTTTTGGCATCTGAGATTGAAACTATCAGAGTCCAATAGTCGCTTGGGGAATGAAATCTTCCTTTTGAGTTTTGCAGTTTTGGGAAAAGTGCAAGATTTCTTGGGAGTCATGGCAGAAGCTAATAAAAGGCTGGAGCTTGATGCAAAGGTTTGTTTTAACTTTTTTAGTCGAATATTGGTCATGCCTATATGCTCTTTTAATCTCTAACCTATCTTTTTATTGATCAAAATGTAGAATAATTCTCAAGCATATGATATTGAAGTACTCGATGGGAATGAATCTGAAGTAATTGAAATGGTAAGACTCTCTTTTGAATTGTGGAAGTCGGGTGGTCTATGAATTTGTTATCAATTTTTGGTTGCATATTGTACAACAGAATTTGATGTTGGGTGTAGCTGATCTTCACACTCCTGAAGCTGTGACTGCTGCTGAATCTGCAATTGCTGGTAATCAGCCAGCAATTACTTTGGCTGGTAGTAGTAGTGAAACAGAATCAGATGATAGCAGTGATGATAGCAATGATGATAATGAGGAAAGCAACAATGATGGTAATGATGATAATGAAACATCAAGGAAACTTGAAAAATCCAACATAGGCGAAGACCATACTGTAAGTGAAGCAGCAAGAAAGCATCGATCCAAAAAGCGGTCAAGGATAGTTGAGCTCTCTTGAAATCCATTTTTGGTCAAGAAGTAATGTCGAAACTGTTGAACTATTATAGCTTGCAGAATCACAAATGACTTGTGCAATATGTCGTGGGAAAGTGAAGTTTTCTTACATGTGTTGTCCTTTTATTTTAGTGTTCTATTACCTTAGATGAAACGTTGAGGTGTAAGTTATAATTCAGAACGTTGATCATTCTTTTTTCTTATGCAAAATCTGGATCAATTCATTCCTGTAGTACAAATTGAGTTGATTATATACTTACCATGCTAACCAGTGCACATCCTAGTTGCTCGAGGGCAAATAACTTACGGATTTGAGAAGGCAAATATCTAATCCAGTCATCCTGCATTTGCTAGACATGTGGTACCCGGTTTCGCAATACTGGAGTCCAGTGCTCGGGTCCCTTTGGGTCTAAAACCATGGGCCACAAACATGGTTTGACCCAACTCCTAGGGAGTCTGGGCCTACATGTACAGGTTAGGCAATGCAATCGGGCATGGTGCTATGGGCTGGTTTTGCAATGGTATCAATTTCTCATAAGGCTCTAAAGAATTTTCGGGTTTGCAAACTTGCAATGGCGGCAGCTTCCATTGTTTAAAGCGATCATGCATAAGAAATTAATCATGTAACGAAATGGTCATCCACGTTTTATTTCTTAAACCAGTGGTGAATATCTGGTGGCAAGCTTCGAAACCTTTTTGTTTCTAATGAATGTGCAACTTTATTGATGTTAATTGTTAAAGACAATTAAGGGGAGAAGCTACATATAATTTAACTCATAAGAAAGGATAATTATGGGAAGCAGATTCAGACCTTAAACGCCAGCCCTCTTAAATTGCCCCTAAATGCTACATCTAATACACTACAAATAATTTTCATTGAATTTTTTTTTAAAATTTCTGCCAAGATATGGTAAGTTTATTTGGTGAATCGCATCCTTAGGTACTCGATGCTAATTTGAAAGTAAAGGTCTTAATAAGGCGTCTCCCCAATGTAGTTGCCAGGAGGGTCATAGTTGCAAGTAATGAAAGTTCCTCCATTGTCACACCTTACCTTGGCGCACCCTAAACGAACCGAGTTGCGCCAAACCACCTGAGTATAATGGGCACAAACCTGGCCTGGGGCGCAAGTGTTCGAGCCGTGATCGTAATAGAGATTCTCGTCGACCCACATTTTCACTGCATCCGCGACCGAAAGGTCATCGCTACCCCATGCAATGTTCTCTCCGTATGGACCGCCTGAATGAACAAGGTCGCAATCCCCAATGCGCTGGTTCGCATATTCTTGCGCGTAGGCGGCCACTTGGGCATCCCAAGTCATTGGCTCGACGTTCACCTCTGCTCGAGCTTCATTTTGAGCATCCAAGAATTCTTGCTTCAAGGTTTTGGCCAATGAAGGCAACGCAAAGGATGCGATGATGAGGCATGCAAGTGCTAGTTTGGACCACGCCATTTTGGTTTCTGGCTAGGTTCTCTAGGATAAAGGCTTGGAGGTGAAGGATGAAAAATGAGCAATCCGTGAAGGGTATTTATAGGAAATTAAAAACAAGGCATTATATATATTAAGAAAAAATTTGTTCAAACAAATTCGGATATGAATTCATAACAGCTTAATGAAAATAAATTGCAGTTATCAATTGCTAAAACACGTCCATTTAATTTTGAAAAATAGTTTCATTTTTTAAATACATTTTATGGGTAAATTATATAATTAATTTTTTACTTTTTCATAATATTTCATTCTTGTCTCTAACTTGAAAAAATTGATTTTTAAATCTAAAATTGTTTCAAAATCATTTATTCATCAATATGTCATTAAATTTTGAATGTAATATGAATGAAATTTGACACGTGACACTTTGATGGATATACACATAATAAATTCCATCCAAATTTAATAATATGTTGATAGATAGATGAATTTGAATAGAACAAAATAGATAATATTTTGTAGTTTCCTTGATGACTCTCCAAGGGTTTTAAAAATTTATTGAAATGCAATTTTAAATCAAGCATAAGTAATTAACGATGTTGCCCAACATAACCATATTCTTTTGATGGACTTTTTATATATCATCCGAATTAACATCCAAAGCTCTCATAGTAGTATAGCTTGTTATTACTTAGAGATTAACTTAACTTGGAGAGAATCCCCAAATCAGTAAGGACGCTGATTAACATAGTTGCCTGGAGGATCGTAGTTGCAAGTGATGAAGGTGCCGCCACTGTTGCAGCGTACCTTGGCACACCCTAGACGAACTGAGCTGCGCCAAACAACCTGAGTATAGTGCCTGCACTCCCCACCAACACAAGAGTTAGAGTTGTTATCGTAGTTAGGCCTTTCCGCCACCCACAAGTTCACGGCAGCCGTGCCTGAAAGATCAGCGCTGCTCCATGCTAGGTTTTCGCCATAAGGACCGCCAGAGTGCACCAGTCTGCAGTCTCCCTTACGTTGATTGGCGTAGTTTGTTGCATAGGCAGCCACTCTGTCATCCCATCCCATGGGACCGACATTGACCCTTGCACGAGCAGAATTGTGAGCATTGAGGTAGTCTTGTGGGGAATTTTGGGCTATTACTGGGCCAAGGAGACAGAAGATTATTGCCAGAGAAATTCTACTCATCCCCATTTTGAGTTTTGTTTTTCTACGAAGGAAATTAAGCGAAAGCTTTGGTTATGGTGGAAAGAAACAGAGCTTGAGGAGCTTATATATGTACATAGTGACATGTTGAAGAAAATTCAGCAACGAGACAATTCAAAGGAACTTGACCTAAAGACCTTACAAGATATTAATTTTTCAGCTAATTAATTATTCGTACTTAAAAACCAAATTAGAATAGTCAACATATTAATCTTTACGTTTTTTTTTATATAATTAGAGGAGAGATGATTCAAATTTTACTTTTTAACCAAATGATAAGCACCAATCAATGAGCCAAATGCTTATATGCATATTATTAACCTTTACGTTGAATTTGATCACGTTAACAAAGTTATGGTGCATGTGGACTTTGGACTTGTCAAGAGTACTATAAAGGACATGAGTTTGGTATTATTGTTGCAATTTGTAAGACTTTAATGGCTTGGTTTGAGTAAAATTGGAAAAAAAAAACCTAAAATTTATAAATTTGTCATGGCCTTGTTTAATTAGATAAATGAATTTAATAATTTAATGTTAACTTTGTAATATTTGTTTCATAAATAGATGTCTTTCTGTAAGATAATAATCCTATTTATTAGTAAGTTGTATGAGTTGATATTGTCAAAAAATGGTTAAGTAAAAGAAGTTTCCCATTAAGAATGATGAAGATTGAAAAAAAAAACCAATGAAATAAAAATTTTAATTATTGCTTGTTTATATTAATGTTTGAGAAGTCAAAGCCAATCCCACTTGGAAAGATATTTTGTTTAGGCGCTTATATATAGTAGACCAAATACCAAAGGATGTGAACCTTTAAAGCATTTTAAGAACAATTTGGGCTACTTGAACTAAAATTAATAGAGTAGTTGAAGATATATCTATCAACAACTTGGTTGATGCTTTCGGAACGAACTATTTGCCTAACAAATTTCATTTCTATAAGTAAATTGTAATTAAAAACTGGGTTTATGGGCTTTTGAAACTTGGAAAGATATTTTGTTTTGGTACTTGTATAAGGTATACCAAGTACCAGATACCAAAGGATGTGAAGTGAACCTTTAAAGATATGGTAGTTTATTTGGTAAATCACATCCGTAGGTACTACTTATTGGATGCTAATTTGAAAGAAAACAAGTCTTAAAAAGGTGTCTCCCCAATGTAGTTGCCAGGAGGGTCATAGTTGCAAGTAATGAAAGTTCCTCCATTGTCACACCTCACCTTGGCGCACCCTAAACGAACCGAGTTGCACCAAACCACCGGAGTATAATGGGCACAAACCTGGCCTGAGGCGCAAGTGTTCGAGTGGTGATCGTAATAGACCTTTGGTTATGGTGGAATGAAACAGAGCTCGAGGGGCTTTATGTATATGGTGACATGTTAAAGACAATTCAAAGGAACTTGGACCAAAAGACCTAATTACAACAGATTACTTTTTGAACTAATTAAATATTGTCCTACCCAAAAACCAAACTAAAATTAGATTAACCTTACCTTGGAATTGATCACATTCACAATGTCTTGGTGCATGTGGACTTTGGACTTGTCAAGTGTAGTATAAATTGTGTTAATTACTTCAATAACTTAAGACCATAATCGCAATGTATTGTTATGACATGTCTTTCTTTTCCTTCAATTTGTATATTGTTAGAACAAACTGTGTTAGTTTAGTAAAATAAGACCATATATAGTCACAACGGATTGATATGACAAGTCTCTTTCTTGTCCTTCAATTTGTATATTGTTAGAACAATTTGTGTTATTTTAGTAAAATTAGGCTTATATGATATTGTATATTAACAACACTTTCAATATAAAAATCATATTGAAAGACACTATAAAGCTTATGCTTTCCAAACACATGAATAAGTCTGAGAAAGTTATTTAAGAGAGATAGTGGCCGTTGTTGTTGTTTTTTTTTTTTTTTTGCATTTTTTCAAGAAAAACAAGAAGGAAGAAGAAATTTGCTATTAAAATTACTTAAAAACAATAAAAGTAAAACTTAGAGAAATTAAGTAAACCAAAAGATACTAAAACTTACATAATTCAGCTATTTGCTTATGTTCACATAATAAATTTTTTTTTTATTATTAAAAAATTAAAATATAATAAAATCTCTTAATAATTTCTAAAACCAACTCAAAGATCCTTTGTATTCAATGGCCTTATAAGAGTACATTTTTTTTCCTCATCCAAAGATAATATATTGATATCATTGAAAAAGTACAGTGAGAGACTTAATAACGTTTTGACATGGAACCGAGAGGTTAGCCACAGGGAACTGAAAATAAAGTGGTGTAATACCAACAGAGTATGTCACCAAAGATACATGCACATAGGTTATTTATTATTAGATAAGTTGAGTTTGGAAGGGCTTGAAGCAAAAGCTGCTATCAGTATGGTTTCTCCCCGCCGAAGTTGCCTGGAGGATCATAGTTGCAACCAATGAAAGTTCCACCATTGCTGCACCTCACCTTAGCACACCCGAGATGAACCGAGTTGCACCAAACCACCTGAGTGTAATGCCCGCAAACCCTGTCTGTTGCACAAGTGTTAGTGTCGTAATCATAGTAGACCTTCTCATCAACCCACAGTCTTACGGCGTGTTGCAATGTTCTCTCCATAAGGTCCAGTGGAGCGCTCGAGGTTGCAGTCACCAATGCGCTGATTAGCGTAGTCTTGTGCATAGGCAGCTACGGTGTCGTTCCAAGTCATGGGGCCAACACCGACCACTTTGCGAGCTGTGTTGTGGGCGTCGAGGAAGTCTTGAGGGGTGTCTTGGGCATGGAAGGGGAGGACCAAGGCTAATGCCATGAGACAAGAAAGTGCTAGGGAAACCTTAGAAAATTCCATGGTTTTGTACATAGCTATAATGCAATGCAAATATGTTTGAGCAATTGATGGGAAATGAACATGTGTTTGATGGGTATTTATAGCCAATATATGGTGTAAAATATTCAATCAGTTAGGCAATTGAAATGTTCAAACAATGCATACGTTTCAAGATTTCTTCTTTAATTATTTGTAAGTTTTCCCTGGAATAAAACCAATAATAGATGTAGTTGTTGCAAACGGTACTTAGATTATAATTGCCTCTCTTTTTCAATCCGAAAAACAATGACAAAGGAAAAAAAAGGCTTGAAAGTGATTTATCAGTTGATTATTAATTACTCATCCCGGTTAACCTTCTAGTTAACCAAAAATTAATTTTAAATGGAATGTTCGAAACCATAATACCTATGTGTCCAAATCTTCCTCTGAATTCAATTACTTTCCGTTGCCTAATACATTGAACTTCCTATATTTCATGTTTCTTATTGTTCATGATGTAAAATTCCTTATTTTATGGCCATTGGCAAAAGGCATATTTGCATATTCCCTTGTGGAAAATGATGTTCTCCTAATTGATTGTCATGGTTGCTCTTCCCCACCTCTCCCTTTATGATACTAATGGCATGATGTCAATCCTTAAGGTTTTCAAATGGAAAAGCAAAGTGTTTCACCACGCCCCTTGAAGGCCACTACTAACTTTGAACGATGGTTTTTGATCATAAAGGATGTATATATGTATGTTTTCTTGTGTTAAAAAAGCCTTTAGGCATTGGGTGGTTAGACTTTACGATTTTATCACATATTACCAAGAAAGAATTTAATTATTTCAAGTAAATTGTTCCTTAATCTAGATCTTAATTTGTAATATATAATGTTCCACTAGGAAACATAGTCAGAAAGAATTGTCATGACAAGTCTCTTTCTTGTCCTTTACATTGTTTATTTTTAGAACAAATTGTGTTACTTTAGTAAAATTAAGACCTTATTCACAATGGATTGTTATAATGAAGTCTCTCTTTCTTGCCCTCCAATTTGTATGTTGTTAGAACAAATTGTGTTACTTTAGTAAAATTAGGCATATATGATATTGTATATTAATTCACAACACTTTCAATATAAAATTCATATGAAAAGAACTTCATTTTATGCTTGCCAAATTCTTGAATAAGTCTAGGGAAGTTTTTTAGGAGAAATAATAAACCAAAAGACGCTAAAATTTATGTGTTCGGTTCGTCGTTTCTATTCATAAAGTAAAACAATTATTCTATTATTAAAAAATAAAATAAAATCATTCTGTAATTTCTAAAACGAACCCAAAATCTTTTATACACCATCTCAGTTTTGGATTCTGAGCCACTCTGCCAGAACACCCAGCCCAAGGATTGAGAGGATTCATAAGGAGCCCAGCTATCTGAGTCCCACCCAGCCGAAACAAAGTTAATTAAAGTAACACTTTTGGGAGTCTTGACTCCCCATGGAAAAAGCAAGTTTAATACCAGTAGAAGTCTAAGTCTTCCTCAAATGGAGAGCAAAAGGCATAACCATGTCGTCCCAGATTGACCAAAAACATTCCATAGTTCACATAGCAACATACTACGATGAAATAAGATCCAGTGCGAGAGCGTGTTCCATGCTTGTGATTGCATGTTGCACGTTGTGTCGTATGCAAAAACCTGACCACTTGCCTTGTCGACAGTCTGATGGAATCAATCCGTACCGAAAGAGAGGTGAGGAACAATTCATGTTTTTGTCTCCTTCTTTTGGTTGTGAAAGGAATAATAATCAATGGTCCCTTTTGGATTTTCTCCGTTGGCAATTGGCAATAAATTCCAACAGGGGTTTGAAACTATAGTAGTAATTATAAGAGGAAATTGTAGTCTAAATTCTAACCCATACTTCTGTCTTCTTCATAGCTTCCTTTATAGTATAGTTTCAACACCGGAATAATAACAATAACGATGAGATAACAATGAGATTGATAGTTTAATCATAAAATAAAATCGATTCAGTAAAAAACAATCATAATGATAAGGATATATATTTTTGCAAGCCAAAACATAAATACCTTTTTTCTTTTAAAAAATTAAATTATAAACATAATTGACTCACATAACTTTTTCATATACTCTTTAGAAAGTTTTGAAAATTTATCATATTTATAATATTGTTATTAAAACTCTGGATTCATAGAACTGGTCACATTATTAAAAAAAAAACTCTTAAATATAAAAAAATAAGACCTGTGAACAAAGTTGCACTATATCTTATAGTTTAAATCATCAACAAACACCCAATCAACACTGACTTATCGCTCTCATTTTTGCAAGACTATCAGCAAAATAGTTTGCTTCTCTGAACATATAATTTTTAGTTATCTCAGTCTTTATTTTTTGAACAATTTAAGTTGTTATCAAGTTTCTTTTGGTCAATATGTTAACTCATGATCTCTCCTGAACGCTGGCCTTGTAGAATTGTGAGACACCTGGGTAGCTAATTATCAGTTATACCATATTAATTCTTAGGCCGCCACCATTAGCTGCATGCATACATGCTTATGAATACCATTCAAAAGAGACCCATCAAAAGGGAGAAAGAAAACAAACAAACAAACTATTCAAAACAGATAGTTGATCATCTTTCATTCGATCAGCAGCCATAGTTAAATCATAGAATGAAACTCGTAATATTTCATTTCCTTCATAATTATCTGCCATGAAGCAGCTAGGGCTGATTACATAGCTTATTTGTTATAAGTTGACTTCGGAAGGGTTTAAAGCAAAAGATGTTATCAGTAAGGTTTCTGCCCGACGAAGTTGCCTGGAGGGTCATAGTTGCAACCGATGAAAGTTCCACCATTGCTGCACCTCACCTTAGCACAACCGAGACGAACCGAGTTGCGCCAAACCACCTGAGTGTAATGCCCGCAAACCTTGCCCTGTGCACAAGTGTTAGAGGCGTAATCATAGTTGGCCTTCTCATCAACCCACATTCTCACGGCGTCGGTTCCCGAAAGGTCACCGGTGCTCATTGCAAGGTTCTCGCCATAAGGTCCACCGGAGTGCACAAGGTTGCAGTCGCCAATGTGCTGATTGGCATAGTTTTGTGCAAAGGCAGCTACGTTGTTGTCCCAAATCATGGAGCCAACACCGACCGCTGCACGAGCCGTGTTGTGAGCATTGAGGTAGTCTTGACCGGAGTTTTGGGCAAGGGAGGGGAGGACCAAGGCTAAGGCCATGAGACTAGGAAGAGCTAGGAAAACCTTGGAAAACTCCATCATGGTTTTGACAATATCTATAATGCTATGCAAATATGTTTAAGCGATTGATGGGAAATGAACAAGTGTCTGAGGGGTATTTATAGCCAATACATGGTGGAAAATATTCGATCAAATTAGCAGGTGAATGTTCAAACAATGCTTACTTTTCAAGATTTCATCTTTATTTACAATTATCTCTGGCATCATGAAGTCATCTGCCAGAATCACACCGCTAGAGACTTCACCAGTGCATGGACTCACCCTCGTTTATGATCAATGAAATTCCTACCTTTAAAAAAAAAAAAAATCAATGACACATGGATGTTGCTTTCAGGTAATTCGTAATTTAAGGGTATTTATATTTAAAAAATCTTTGGAGGTTATTTTATAAATGTTGATTATTGCTTGTTTCGGTTAACCTTCTAGTTAATCAAAAATCAATTTAAGTCGGAATATTCAAATCCATAATACTTATCAGTCCAAATCTTCTTCCCAATTAAAGAACTTTCCCCTAGATTGGAAATAAATGATAATAAACTGCCTTCAAGGAAGTCGACGGATCTAAAAAGTTTTATGTTTGGTGGTAATTAATATGTACTGAGAATATTGTATTTATCTTTAAGGTATATATTTGCAGTTAACTCTTTGGACGAAACATTATATACAATTGTACTGGTTCTTGGTATTAATAATTACTCTATTTAAAAATGAATAGATCTACTGTTCATGCAACCTGCCTAAATACCAATCAGTATAATTGTTTCCTCTTATTTTATAATCCATAGTCTTCACCATTGAACACGTATGTTCTCTAAGTGCATTATAAGATTTTATGAACCAAAATTGCAAAATAAGATAGACACGGGGCATCTTGTACACCCAAAGCAAATACACCTACGAAACGTATCAACAAGTTTGATTCATTAATAGCAATAGAAAACTGTTAAAATTCCATATTGTATGGCCCATTGCCTAAAAAGCAGAATTCCATATTCCCCTTGTGGAAAATGATGGATGCTTCTCTTACTTAATTATCATGGTTGCTCTTCTTCTTCTTCTTCTTCTTCTTCTTCTGCTTTATGATATAATGGCACGATATCAATCCCTAGGATTTTCAAAGCGAAAAGCATAATGTTGCGCTACGTCAAGGATACTACTTTGAAAGAAAACCCTTTTGAAATTAAACGACTTGATTGCCTTGCTTTGCATGGAATCATCCGTTAATTAGGCAATCACATTTTTTATTTTGAAGTTAATTATCTTGTGTTCAGCATAACAAAATTCTACTTTGGCCTTGCAGAAAAAACATGTTGCCGTCTAGCTTGGGAATGTAGCGTAAGCACGCAAAAAGTAACGTGTTGGAAAAAAACCTAGAGGCCTAGACTCCAACGAACGGTTTGTGAGTTTGCTTGACTTTCCAGGCCAGTGGACAACTCTGGTGTGCCAATTTAACTTCCACCTAGTGAAATTTCCGTAGATATTTTGGACTTTTTTTGAAATAACAGGTATATAAATATTAAAAAAATCCCTTCATCTGTTTTTCAATTTATTTTATATTAAATATTCATTTTGAAAAAATTTAATATGATACGAGAACAAACATTGTTCTCGTTTATTTATTCTTTCATAAAATCATTTTTTGATTCATCACATTGTTACTTTTCTTCTTGTCGACTCAATAGCATTGACTATTCCTTTTCTATAGTCATTTTCATACCATTTAATTTATTATCCGCCAACACTTTCGTTTCACTTATTTATGCAAGTAACAATTTTGTTACTCCCATTCATCATCTTATTTATGAAATTGATTATAATTCATTTGGCCAACGGTCATAAATTGATTTTTTTTGTTAAACAAAACTCAATTATAAATTGACAAATCTTTTCTTTTGTTAATTTTTAAATCAATTGATCATAAAAATAAAGAGATTCTCGTTAAACTTATATATCCAGGATACTCTCAACTTATTAAATATAAGATTTCCTAAAATAAGAGAGGAGAGGCAGAATCTATTTTGATACCATGTTGCATTGTTTAAGTCGGACTTCCAACCTAAAACCAATTGATTATAAACGGAAAAACTATTGTTATATTTATATGTCCAGGATACTTCAATCATAATATTTTTTATCACTAATTTAATACTTTTAAATTTTACTAAGAATTTTAAAATAAAATTGTTGATACTCTTGGATCCAAAAAACTTTTTACTTTTCCACATGAGGGTCACCATCGCTAGTCGTCAATTACGGGAAATAGACAGATTGATCCCCTTTTTCTTTTTATGGATCAGGACAGATTGATCTTAAACTTAGAGGAACCCATGTGTGGAAAGTGGAAACGTATACGTTGTAAATTTGCCCTGGTCCAAAAAAATCGTTAAGAGTCCCTCGGGACTCTTGATGGCTATGTTAGGCATGTATACAAAGAAAATTTTTATGGTCAATGCAGTAGCCTTACTTAGAGTCTAAACTTAAAGATGATCTTACTCTATCCTGAGAAGATATTAAGAGTTTGATATTTGGAACTTGAACAGGTACATGAATCTTAACATAAAGTGAATTGTCAATATTGTCATGGACAAATGGACATTTACCCTGTATTGGAGTCAAGTTTTATGTTATTTTATTTGCCATTTCAACGATTTTTTCTCTTCATAGTTTCCTTTAGGATCGATCTATACCCAAATCCAGAGTTTAATTTCTCTACAATTCTTAAGGAGAATTGTAAACGGGGTTGTTGGATTGATGGAATGGTTTTGTGAGGCGGATGGGCACTCAAATGATAGGGGTGTGCTTCAAGGATTGAATGTTTGATACTTGGTGATGAAATTGGTGGCTGCTCCATATTTGTTTTTTTTTTTGCAGTGTTATAGAGTTTCCTGGTGTTTGCTGGATTTTTTTCTTGGCTGCTTAGTTGCTCGATTTTTGACAGTTAGATATTTCTTTTAAGGATAGTCTTTTTTGACTGCTTTTTTTGGTATTTTCCCTATTTTCATTGAGATTGTTCTACCTTTAAGAGTTTTAGTTTATTTATGAATTGTTCAAAACTCACGTTTTGTTTCAATATCACGAGAGAAATATTTCTTTTTGTGTAACTTAATTTATATTTATAAATGTAAATTGGATCTATCTTCTAGAATATAGACCAAAATAACAAAAGCCAAAGTCTCTTCTTGGATGAATCAAATAGTAGCATCTTTCCTTTCAATGTGTTCTCCAATCAAAACATATTAACCTTTTATTGTATGAATGAGTCAAAAACTACTCAATTAGTAAGGACGTTCTCCCACATAGTTCCCTGGAGGATCATAGTTGCATGTCACAAACCACCAGCCACTGTTGCACTTAACTCTAGCACACCCAAGTCGAGTCGAGTTTCGCCAAACCACCTGAGTGTAATGCAAGCACTGTCCCCCAACACATATGTTGGCATCGTAGTTGTAGTAAGGCTTCTCATCGACCCACATTTGCACCGCTTCCGCGCCTGTCAAGGCGTAGGAGGCTTCCGCAAGGTTTTCACCGTAGGGTCCGTCCGAATGAACCAGGCCGCAGTCTGCAACCCTTTTGTTAGCGTAATCCTGCGCGTAGGCCGCAACCTTGGCGTCCCAAGTCATCGGCCCGACCCCAACCTGTGCACGAGCTGCATCGTGGACTCTAAGGTAGTCTTGAGGGGAGTTCTGGCCGAGGGAAACGTGAGCTAGAGTTGAAGCTAATAGGCAAGTTGCTAATGAAAATTTGGTTAATCCCATTTTCCTGTCTTCGGAAAAGGCATAGGTTTATTGCAATTTTACATGTTGGTTTATATAGAAATACATTCATAATTATCTGAGTTGTTACATTCCATAAAAGAATGAACACTATCAGACAGGTTTAATTAACTTTCCAATGTATAACTTACCATATATTGATCATGTATCAGATTTTTTTCTCTTTTCCCCTATTTGTTTCCATATATTGAATATTTACTACCAAAAAGAGGAACCTTAATTAATTATAGTATCAGGAAAGATAGTGACACCTTGCTACCTAATAAGCATTGATTTTCTTTAATCTGTGAAGATGAAATTAGTTAGTGATGACTTGGTCAATGAACATTGAATTAATGTATTAAAAAGTATAATCTACCATGGCTAAGATACAATCTAACCAATTGCAACATAGAAAACATTTGTTCTCTGAAAAGTGCCAGATCCAAATTTCAGAACTCCACTCCCTCCACTTATGCAATCACAAAATTTGAGAAAAAAAAATGAAAAAGAGAGAAGCCACAAGCAATCCACCATCAACTCCAACTGCAAAACGTTAAACAACCATATAGTTTTAGTGGCTGATGGTGGTGATATTGTCAGTACTTTCTCCTATCCCATGTGCAAAAGGGACCAAGGAGGGATGAATAAAGCGTACATGAATCTGACATTTGTGTCATTTCTTCGCCCTCCATTGCCAATGATCCTTCTTCATTTGTTATCCAACGACAGCATCATAAATATTTTTGCTTGCGTTTTTCCATACATGTGGAGACCACAAACCCCATGCCTTTGCTCACATCTCCTAAGTTCTTTTTCTCTGCTTTAATTTTCCCTCGTCTCACAAATAAAATTAATGTTGAATCCCATTAGGTATGGGCTACAAGCTAGCATAAATTTCGTATTATTTTGAAGAAAATAAAAAATTAAATTTTTTATTTTCTTCAAAATAATATCTTATTAACGAAGTATTAAAATTTGGTAATATGATCGTATATATTGTCAGTGTATTAAATATTAATTTTTAAAGTTTTGTTAAAGTTTTTAATTAAAAACGAAATGTTAAAAGTTAAGAATTTCAAGGGTTTGCTGCATGTACACCGTCTCTTTGGAAAGGGGTAGGTAGGTTCGTCTTGTTGCTAGCTCGGGGGATTGCTGTAATGTCATACTGCCTCTGCAGTTGCAGCAGACTCGAGTCGATATTTCGTGCATTTTTTTCAATTAGGAATGACAACTGTTGAAAAAAAATGAAGAGGACAGAGAAGAAAGCACAACAGCTATGGCATGTATATATATATTAATTTATGCTTCTCTGTAACATACAAAGAAAGAGAATTAAACACAGCAGAGATCATTTCGAGGCGAGAAAAGCAGAACACTGATGTGGTTAATAAGGGCGTTGGCCCTCAATGTTTCCAACAGGATCATAGCTGCAAATAACAAAAACCCAACCATTCTCACACTTGGCTCTGCCGCACCCAAGGTGAACCGATTTGCGCCAAACAACCTGAGTATAGTGCAGGCAGTCATCACCACCGCTATTGCACGAGTTGGAGGCGTAGTTATAGTCAGGCTTCTCGCTAGCCCACATTTTCACGGCGTCGACGCCGTAGAGGTTGCCATAGCCTTCAGCGAGATTCTCACCGTAGGGTCCATACGAATGCTCCAGGTTGCAGTCCCCAGCCCTTTTGTTGGCGTAATTTTGGGCGTAAGCCGCCACGGTGTGGTTCCAGACTAGCGGACCAACCCCGACCTTGGCACGAATCGCATTGTGTGCGCTCACCAAGTCTAGGGGGGAATTTTGGGCTAGGGAGAAGGGAACTAGCGTCAGGGTCATGAAGCATGTGGCTAAGAAAGGCTTGGTGACCCACATTTTCACCATGTATGCAAGGCAAAGAAACAGATCAAAGTAAGTTTGTGTTATGTTTTTTGATGTAATGAACTGGTGGCTTAGGGGGGTATTTATAGGCAATTCCATGGAAGGTATAGCTTAAAAGGAAGCTAAGAAAACATGGATGTGCCCAACAAATCTCGCCGAAATCAGGTCATAAAAGAATAATTAAGAAGAGAAAAGACGAAGCAAACTGAGTTTTCCAAAAAATTAAAATATAAATCAGAATTCACATGCATTCCGTAGGAACAGTTAGCATTTTGTCCACTTTAGGACGAATTGCTTTACTAGAGCAAATTAACTGAAAAATCTCTTGCGTACGTTTAAACCTATTATTTGGCTAATTGCTGCTTTTCAATCCAAAATCTTTTAGCTAGGATTCGAATTTTATTTATGATCAAAATTGTAATAATCTAACTACTCATCAACAACAATTCCTATTGACAAAAAATGTCATTTTACGCAAATTCATTTGCAGTTCAAGAATAGTTAAGATTCGGATTAAGTAAATTCCATATCAATGTCGTTAGAATACATGCGCTTTAGTTCAGTATTTTTCCTTACCTAGAACTAGGCCTTCAAATCTCCTTTATCTAAATCTTCAAGTGACCATGACATTTTAAAGGAAAAGCTCAAGAAAAATAATAAATAAATAAATAAATAAAACAGGTCAAAAATCTCAGGCCCCTCTGGGCCTCTTTTGTCACCCTTTCTTATTGTGTAATCACGTGAACACATTTCATTATCTTCCTGTACAAAGTTATAGCAATCGAAGGAAAACGATCTGATTGTTAAATAAAGTTCTATGCTGGTACAAAACAAAAGCAGAGATAAAGGTTCAAGAACTCTAATGTTTGGTAGCATGTTGAACAAGCAAGTGATGACAGACACACTCATATGATGATTTAGACCCTACATTTCACGGATGAACATAAGAGATTTCTTTGTTGGATGATGACTTTCTTTACACATGCATATATATGAACATGGGTTTTCAACTGGAAAAGATTCATGCAAAATGAGATGCTGATTATGAGCATATGTAATTATATATGTTGAGCTGCACAAACAAATATAATATTTTCTTCTGAAAAACATAGATTAATTGATTAATAATCAATGGTAAAATGAGTGTTGATTTGAATCCGCTGTCATTGTACTCGTTCATCTTCTAGCTAATGAATGTAACTTTATTTCGTTAAAAGCTACCACTCACCTTATCAGCAATGGCTATAAAGAAAATAAATATATATCTATATATAGGCAATTAGCAGCATGTGATAAAGTGAGAGGTACGAGCACGAAGATAAAGCAAAGACTAGAAACATGCATTAAGTAGTTTTAATCAATAAATTAAGCAAGTATTGACATGTCATTACGGAATTAACGCCTATAAGATGGAGATGCCCGGTTTTCTGATTTCTCTATTTCAACGACAGAAAGCCAAGGTTGATTCAGTAAAGTTTACCTTTTGACTTGATGGAAAAACGAGAAGTTCTCATATGACGCCGCAGTTTGATGCATGAAACCCGGGATACACTCCTTTACAAGCAATTGCCACAGCATGTGCATTGCAATCAGTACTATGTATTTTCTAATATGTAAAATTGGGCTTCTAAAAGGTTAACAGGCTCCCACGCTTTAGACTTTGCCTCGAGTGGTCGTTGAAGATTGGCCCATTAAGCTCTCTTAAAGCCCAATCCTTCCACTGATTTTCATTTGTTGACCTTGTTTTCTGTTGATAAGTCATTCATTTTATTCATTATCAAAGCATTACAGCCGAGGACATGACTTTCCTCTGCTGCATTAACAGCAGCAAAACGCCTTACAGCACCCAAGTTCAATCTACAGGGCTCTCCCATGTCAAACCTGATACAGATAACAGTGTAAACTTCACGTTCCTCCTGACAAATTGATCATCCATTTACAACCTCATTCCAGGCTCCTATAACTACATACATCATAATACTTAAAAAAAAATCTATTAAAAAAGATATCAGCATAGCATTACAATAGTTGCAGTTCACTGCCTAGAAGTCTTCCTTTCGTTTGTTTACTAGTAATAGGAAATGGGTTAGTAATAAGTATTCTTCTTTGTTTGGAGAAAGTGTTTTATAATGAGTTCCTTGTTTCCAAGTCTTCCACTCTTTTTTTGTTTTATCTTATGATGAATTTCCTTTCTTCTTTTTATTTCAATAAGTACTCAATAAATAAGTTTGATTGATCTCCATTCCCGGTTGAAATTCAAGAAAAAAGAGAATTCATAAGCAATCAAGATTGTAATCAAGTATATAATCCCATAAAATTTTCTCATTTCATAATTGAAATTCATAAAAGATCAACGAATGATCAATATCAGGTCAAATAATTACTTGTATTTGTTAAGAATAACTTAGATGTCTTGAAATTTTGAAAATTAAAAGATATTATGACCGAAAAAATCATGAAATGTCAAAAGCAAAAGGAGAAAATCAGTGGATAATTAATTTCAGGAATTGAAGTTAGAAATCTTGCAGAATCAGCTGCAGATCATCTACTTTTGTCTCCTTTTTCTTGGCCTCATGACTCTCTTTCTTCAATTTCATGTTCTCTCTTAATTCTGTATCCAAAGAAATGGTCTAATTACTTATTATTAAGGGTTTGCCTTTTTATAGAAATTAGGGGATTCTTCACTACAATCAAGGTAACTTTTCCAACAACCAAGTGATTAACCAGTCAAGATAATGAGCAATGTTCTAAAAATACTGACAATGAGAGGAATATAACCAGTCAAGATAATGAACAATGTTCTAAAAATACTGACAATGAGAGGAATAAATAATGTTATGATGAAAATTTACTGATATGAACACCATAAAGCAATTGATTATAAAAATTTTAAGAAATTGAATAATTCATAATAATAACTCAGAAATGTTAACATACAGTAAAAGATCAAATTGAATAAAAGAAATCAGACTTTTAATGATAAAAATCGGATTGGCACCACTATAGCAACCCAGAAAGCAAAACATACCTTCAGTAAAGACAGTAATGCACTCTTTTAGTGGCATGAATTCCGACTGCAGAATCTCCAATTTTCCTGATTTTAAGTGATTTTTTTTTTTTATGTTTCAGATTCTCTGCTTGAATTGGAATATAAACTACTTTGATGCTCTTACAATTAATGTACTCATTCAGTGTCCCAAAAGTTAAACATGATGATGGCTTATCTTACTAAGTTTCTGCAATTTTAGCCACAGTTTGAGACACCCTTCTAGGCTTCAGTCTCCTTTCTCTCCAAGGTGTAGTCATTCTTCCCAATCTATTTTTAAGTTTATTGCTGCAAATTTTCCTTGTTTCATGATCAATTTCCAGGGTTTTTAGTCTTGGAAGAGACAATGACATTGTGAATACATTGATGAAAATTTGACTATTTAGACCACTTCTTTGGACTAGAAATTGAGTTTGATTTGGTAGTAGCGTCTTTGCGTAAGTAACCATGAATATCAACTTAGAAATATTTTTTTTTGAAGAAAAATGCTACTTCTAAACGATTAGACTTTTCTTTTTCAAATTTGAATCAAGCCATCTGTTAGAATCTGTCAAACTTTGAGTTAAAACTTGAAACTAGTCAAACCCAAATTGCTATTTCTGATTTCGTACACTGCATCAGAGCAACCTGTTGGCGTTCTAACGTACGTATCCTTTCTCTTGATTGCAGCTAAGATTATGGCTCCCGCACCAGTCTCATTCACATCTGTTACCAGGTATTTTCCATTGTTTACAGCCTCTGTGTACATAAATTAGAATGTTATCAGCAATTCTTTAATCTAAGTTTTTGGCCCTTTGGAAGCAGAGAGAATGGTGAAGAAACATATGCTGACATCAATTGGGACCAACTTGGTTTTGCTCCAACTCCGGCAGATTACATGTACGTAATGAAATGCTCTAACGAGGAGAACTTTTCACAAGGACAGCTTGTTTGCTATGGTAACATTGAGATAAGCCCATTCTCTGCAGTTCTGAATTACGGACAGGTGAGCACTGTCAAGTTAACTTGTAATGAAAGTCTTATCTCAAACTATTAATCCTGACAAAACGCAAATCCCGGGTTGTGGCATCAGGGATTAATTGAAGGTCTAAAGGCATACAGGACAGAAAATGGTGGAGTTTTGCTCTTTCGGCCAGATGAGAACGCCAAGCGCCTGCAAATGGGTGCACAAAGAATGTGCTTGCCATCCCCATCTGTTGAGCAATTTATTGACGCCATAAAGCAAACTGCCCTTGCCAACAAGCGTTGGGTAATAAAAAGAGCCTTCCCTCCTCAAGTAGCTATCACTTCTATCATAGTTAGTCCTCTGTTTTTTCATTCACAATATGTGCTTCGATTGGAACTAGGTGCCTCCGCATGGAAAAGGGTCATTGTATCTTAGGCCTCTGCTGATGGGAAGTGGACCTGTTTTGGGACTTGTTCCTGCTCCTGAATGCACTTTTATGATATCTGCCACTCCCATTGGGAACCACTACTTGGTAGGTTCTAAATTGGGAATTCATATCTGGACCTAAGACACAACCAATCCTAACTCAAAATTGCCTAATTAGTTCTGGATTTTGGTATAACGTGCATCTCAGACCAATCACGGCGCTGCAAACTTGTATGTTGAGGATAAGCTTCCCCGTGCTGCTCCTGGTGGAACTGGAAGCATCAAAAGTATCACCAATTATTCACCTGTAAGTTTGAATTCCACAAAGAAACTAAAAATCCGTGGTAGATTTGTCCGTTGACTGCGATCAGTCAGTTCTAATTTGACTAAGCTAATTGCTATAGGTTTTCGAAGCAGTATCTCAAGCCAAAGCCAAAGGATTCTCTGATGTCTTGTTTTTGGATGCAGCAACTGGAAAATACATTGAGGAAGTTTCTTCATCTAACGTCTTTGTTGTCAAGGTATAACATAGTCTACTTGTCAAGACTCTTATTGCGAAACTTTTCCATCCCCGACGTAAATTGCTCTATTTTCCCATGATTGTCCTCCATGTTATATAGGGCAATGTTATTTCAACTCCTCCAATAAATGGAACTGTTCTGCCCGGAATAACACGAAAGAGCATCATGGAACTGGCTGTTGATATGGGATATCAGGTGATCATCCTTACTCTCATCAACCAGCAAATTCTTAGCTAACCAAAGACGAAATCCCTCAACTTCAGCATATTGATCCTTTTTTGTTTTATAGCTTCTTAGTCAAGCAAGAAATCTCTAGCACAATATTTTCAGAGTCTTGTTTTTGCTGATTTTTGCATCAGGTTGAGGAAGGCAATATCCCAGTTGAGGATCTGATGAGTGCTGACGAAGTGTTCTGCACAGGAACGGTTGTGATTGTTACTCCTGTTGGTAGCATAACCTACCAAGATACAAGGTATAGATGTCATGTAATTCTAGAGAAACACTGTTTTTTCTTCCTCTTCTCATGCATCAAATTTTTTTTTAATCTGGATAATTTGGCTAAATTTTTGTATATGTGACTGCGCGATTGCAGGGCTGAATACAAGACAGGAGAAGGAACCGTATGTTATAAACTGCGGGCAACGCTTGGCGGGATTCAAATGGGTCTCATCCAAGACAGGAAGGGATGGACTGTTGCACTTGATTGAGCTTCTCCTTTCTCCCTTTGCAATGCAGTGTTGAAAACTGCTCTGTCTCTCTCTTTACTGATTCACCTGAGGCTGTCTGTCATGTTAATTAACAGCTTCACTTAATAAATCTATCAGATTGAAAAGATACATTATTCCTTATTTACTCATTCTTAGTTGTGTTCAATCTTATTAATTTTTTTTTTGTTAAGTGAAATTGGCTTGTTAATTATCATAAATCAATACAAAATTTGATCAAAAATCAATTTTTATTTTTAAAATAATGACATTAAACCACCAAATAAATATACATTATTAGTATATACTGATGTCACAAGTTTAAAACTTTAATTTAGAATCGTACGCCGCTTAATCTCGTATATAAAAACTAAACAAGCGTAACTGTAATTGTAATTATGATGCAAAAACGCAAACTAAAAGAAAAATATATACGAGAAATAAAGTGTATTATTTATTATGATTCAATAAACTTATGTCGATTATTATTGTGTTTTTTCTTGTGGTGACAATTTGATACCTTACAATGAAATCTAAAAGGGTTATTTATAATAATAACTCACCTAACTCCAGTAAAAATATAACAAAATATAAATAAAAAAATTTAATTTTAATTTTACTTGTAATACAAACAAAGTAAATAATATAAAAAATTTTAAAAAAATAATATTAAAAAAATATTTTATGACTAATGTAGAATACAGCTAATCTAAACGTAAGACTACAGTACTTTTCTTGACAGCATCACGAGGGTTAGATCACTCATATGTGTATCGTCTTCTTGTACGTGGGCCTCAAGTAAGTGACTTCCATCCACGCGGCCTTTTGATGCAGGGCTCATTGATGTACGACCCATCTTGTTAGGTCCTGCATGTGTGGTCCAGATCTACTGGCGTGTTGTGTGCTCAGCAACTTGCATTCCTTGATGGCCCGATAGTTGTCGAGGCTGGTCTTATCACGGATCCGCTACTGGTGATACTTAACGAATCACATGCAGACAAAACCAATAAAAAATATGGTGTTAATTATTAGTAATCAAAACCAAACTCAACATAAGCCTAATATCACAGTAATTCCAAAAGCTAAACACCCAATAAGCATCCAGCCACAAATGTCAAGAGGAAAGTGCCTCTATCACACATCAAACAGGAACGGGAGGTTCTGGGCTCTTTATAAGTGGGTGTGCTGCACACCCTTATAAGCGCGTTTATGGGGTAGAGGGTAATGATCTCGTGACAAGTGGTATCAGAGCGGACCGAACCTCATCTAACTCACGCCAAGCGCCCGGGCCCAGGGGGACTCAAGGTAGACAGGGTAGCCGACGGCAACGAGGACGTTGCCAAAATCGAGTGAGAAACAGTGTCACGAGGAAAGTGCCTCTATCTCACCTCAGACAGAAACGTGAGGTCTTGGGCTCTTTATAAGCGGGTATGCTGCACACCCCCATAAACACGTTTATGGGAGAGAGGGTAATGACCTCGTGACAAGAGAAAGTGTCACGAGAAAAGTACCTCTATCCCACATCGGACAAGAACGGAAGGTCTTGGGCTCTTTATAAGCGGGTGTGCTGCATACCCCCGTAAGCGCGTTTATGGGGGAGGGGTAATGACCCCGTGACACAAACACTTGGTTGTTTTACGATAAAAAAAAAATCAGCATCACGCCACAAATATTTCACTTCCATTCACCTGCATTTTTATCAAAGTATCAGCATAGTGTAAATGGTATCAGAATAGAAGAGGAAGCATTGCAAACAAGTAAGAGATATACTTGAGGTGACGAAAAGGAAGATTGGAACAGTTCTTAAAATACTAAATGCTATGGCAGATGGAAGAGAATAAGAAAAGAATAAGCATTTTGAGTGAGAATAGGCTAAAGAGAAAAGCTATGAGTCAGAGTCTGATAGTTCTGAAATTCCCTTTTTAAGTTATGAAGACTCTATATATATAGTGTCAAAAATAACAGTTACAAGAAAAAGTTTTAATACGCGTAATGAATGATATCATTAAGGAGAGCTTTAATATTAGGTAACCATTACTGAGAGTTAATGTTGAGTAACGGTTAAAACTTATTATGTGACCATTGAAATAATTATATTTAATAAAACTTGTTCTCGAGTAGGAGTTAATAAAGAAAAGCTGTATATGAACGGGTACAAGAGAAAAGGTTGTACATGAACAGGTACAAGAGAGGAAGCTGTACATGAACAGGTATAAGAGAAAAAGATGTACGTGAACAAGTATAAGAGAATAAAGAAAAAGCAGAAAATATTTGTACTTCAGGAAAAGGTTAAGAGAGACCTCTTAACTACCTCCATATCTGAGCCACCAAGCCAAATTTTTCGGAACATCCCAATATGAAAATAACCCAGGAACACTACCACCTATTCTGGATTACTTTCACTATCATCTGTGTGAAATTATTACTTTATACAAAATAGTTGTTCTACTTGTATTAATTGTTCCACATAAAGTAATGCTCCACCTATTTTAGTTGTTTTTTTTAAAAAATAAATATTAACTAAAATCAACTATCTACACATAGTAATTCCATTTCTCTAAACACATTTTTAAAAACGACACCTCCAATAACATCTCATGGAATATCAATTTGTTGAAACAATCTCCAAAACATCTGAGATCTTTTACATTTATTCCAAACTCATAGGACAGTAACTGCTGAATCGGATGCAATAATTAACGATTTCTTTCCGAAGTCATTGGCGTATTAATTTTCATGCATTGATTTGCATCCAACTTCTCCTGCTTCTTCACAAAGCTCTCGGTCTTCTTAAATCTGATACCATCAGCATTTAATTCCCACCAAGTCACCAGCCCAATTTAGCTGGTTGCCAAGAAACGTGATGGGTTTAATTGGCTTGCAAGGTTTGGCCAAGACAGCAATTGGAAGTAATAGTGCTAATAACAAACCAAGGTCTTTATGGTTTGCAGGAAGGGCAAAGTCCGTAAATTGGTAACACCATTCTCCCCCCATATAAGAACATGACTTGTCATCCTCTTTCTAGGGAAGTTTCAGAAATTTTCTAATAAGAAAAGAAAATTGAAGAGTGGAATTCATGTGTTCCGCTAATAGATTTTGATGAATTTGCAGGTGACCTTGTAGAAGATTCATATCATATATAGATTTCCTGGTGTTTCTTATTGCCAGGTAAGTAATTTAAAACAAAATCCAATCTCTTTGACAAGAAAAGTAAGCAATTCGTACTAGAAACAGGTTGGATATCCTTAGTCCAATGCATGTTTTAATCAAATACAAATCACAGAGAGTAAAAACAAATATAAAAAAAAATGCACGTGTAAGTATTATATGAATAGAAAGTCATTGTTCGGTTATGACAATGCAGCCATGTGCCCAGTAAGATACGAAAGCAATCAAAAACGTTGTAGACAAGAAAGATACCAAGGGTTCTAAAAAATTATGCACGTGGTTAGGCTGATTGAGAGAATCCTAAAGCTTTGTGAACTCTTCCAATTTATAAAAACCAGAAGCTTGTATGCAGAATTCATATATCTCACTTGCATTGGTCATTTGTTGTGCAGGAGAGTTTCTAGCTCATTTGTAAAGCTCAATATGGCTTTGAGTAGGCAAGCCATGTTTAGTCTAAACATTTGTGCTAGAAATCTGAATCAACTTTCAAGAATTGAAAGCCTCCAGTCAAAGCCAAAGGTATGTTAATGTCTTCTTCAACCTGAGTTTTGTTTTCATAACCTAAGACTTCTCTGTCACTTTCTTTCTTTTTGGAAAAGCAAAGAGGATATTGTTAGTAGGAAGAAAAGGTACAAGAATCATCCAAATAGCCTGCTATGGGTCAATTTTCCTAATTTGTCACTTATTTTGCTCTCATGTTGATGTCAATACCAAACCTTCAAAAAAAAAAAATTTCCTTTGAAAATTATTTGGTAACCTTCTATTTCTCAAGGAGTTCAAGGGATAGGTCAAGGAGGGGAGGGGTAGGTGAAACATCTGTTTTTGAAAAATTGTCTTACGCTCTTAAAGGGTGTAAGATAATTTTTTTAGATCAATGGGTTTAATTCAGTTAATTCGAAAATTTTTTACATTGATAATTTTTGTATTTTTTCCCTTTCAAATAAGGTCTCTAGAGTGATTCGATTTTCACACACCTCTTCAATGTGGTATTTTCGATATCTTATTTGAAAGGAAAAACAATTGTAAAAATGAATGTAAAAAATTCACTTTTTTTTATAGGATATAAAGATTAATTGCATAATTTGACCTTTTTTTTTCTTCACCTCAAATCAATCAGAAATCAAAACAAGCGTGGAAATGAATTCATCTATATAGATTTTTTTATTTATGTTCCTAATTATTTATTAAAATCTTAATTTCTTTATATTTTTTTGATTTGCAGCTAAGATCTTACTCCAGGCCTGTCACGACTGCACTGGAAAATTATGAATCCAGCATTTACAGGTATGTGGCGTGACAATATGCCAATTATTCTCCTAGTCAACGCGATGAGATGTTCCCATAAAGGGATTCTAATCAGTGAGATAATTAGTATAATTTTGATTAATACTTACAATTAATATAATATAGTACAATTTGTGTATTGATAGGACCAAACCAAATCTCCTTAATGTCGTGGGTTTAGGCCTTCCATTTGGAATGGAATCATGGCAGCCGCTCTAGCTAAGCTTAAGCTACATTAATTTAATTGGGTCCCACTCCTTTATGTATTAGATTGATTAACTATTGATAGTACCACTTTGACAATTTCATTGCATATAAATATGCTTTATAGCTAAACCTAATCTACCTATGATTAATGATCCCATTTTTTTATTAATTAGATTTATTAGTAAATTCTTAAGGATGATTTACGAGATGCTTCCTTTTTAATTTGTTACATTACATATGAGCTCGTAAAAATTATTACAGAGAACGGTTATTATATGTGATACCCAGCATCCCATATCTGATGTAAATGTGATTGTTAAGATTTATAAAACAATTTAAGTTTACTACTATTAGTAACTTGAGTTTTAAGTTTTTGAGGATCACGTGGTTTAATCCAAAAAGCTGCTTGGTCAGGGTTGGACGTGAATATTTAACGATTAACGCATGATCTCTTATTTGAAATAATAAAATTAAAATAAAACAATAAGTTTTTAACAGTGGTCTATGATGGTACCCTTTTTATTTTAAAATGAAATCCTTTAATTAATCAAGTTTGGATCTTTAAAGTTTTTATTAAAATTAAAATTCAAAATCGATAGATTGTTAGAAGTTAATAAACAGATTAACCAAAAGTAATTAATATGTATAATTGTATACGCAATATCTAATCAATCATGGTTTAAATGTTTATGAACTATTAAAAGAAAAAAAAATTTTGAAAGATAACTTTGATTTCATAGTAATTATAGATACAAAAATTACCAATTCTAGTAGTAGAGAGCCAGCAAGAGCCCCTATCTAAATGAAGATCGAACTCAGCAAAACAACTACCGGTTGGTCGAGATCAGGAAGCATCCCTATTCATATCTCAAAACAACCAAAGCCTCGAATATCAGACTCCATACAAATCATCCCACAAAATTCTATACATCAAGAAATTGATAAGTCATTACTTTTTTATTACGTTTAATAAAAATTTTATATTTTTATTTTAAATTAAATAAATTTTTATGATCAACAGTTTATCTATTATAACATTTGAAGTGAATCATGTCAACATGTCACATCACTATTTACTATAACATGTTAATATCACATAATGTAAAATAACATATGATGTTTTAATTAGTAATTATTTGATTCAAAATAAAAATATAAAAATTTAAATTTTTTGAATTTTTTAAAATAATTTAAAAACTCTTTTTAGGTATTATATCATAAAAAAAAATACTAATTTGCTGATGAGAATATTCTCTCTTTTTTTCATATTAAGCACAATGAACCACGTGTAGTTAATTATTGAAAATAAAAGGGAAAATTGGTTTATTAAAGATATTTTAGCTGTAAAAGAGTGGAAGGAATCTCCCTTAATTAGGCCTGAAACCACCACAGCCCTTTTTGTTGTCCTTTTTCCTTTGGCAATAAATGCAACCTTTTTTCTTTGCACCAAAGCCTTGTTCTCCTCGACAAATTTCAATTTCTTCGCGTTTATTCTATATAAACCCTTCACAGTTAATACTCTCCTTCAAACTAATCTCACAACCCTAATTTGATTTCTCCTTCCCTTTCTCTGAATTTTCTGCATTTGAACAAATTAAAATTTAAGATTTCCCCAATGGGTTCTACTCAACAGCAGCTGCGATGGTAGGATCTTAATAAATATTTTTCCTTCTTGAAATGTTGGCTTCCATTATGAATTGCCCAAGAATTGTTCTAACGTTTAACATTGTCTGTTGTTTATTGCATGTCATTGCTGTCAGGTTTTTCTCTTTTTTTTTTTGCCAAATCTTGTAACCTTGAATCCTTTGTGTTGTCACAGCAGCGGCAAGACAGAATATGCCAATGTCAATTGGGATGAACTTGGATTTGCTCTAACTAAAACTGATTACATGTACGTAATGAATTGCTCTAAAGGCGAAGAAATCTTTTCCGAAGGAATCCTCACGCGTTTTGGAAACATCGAGCTGTGCCCTTCATCTGGAATATTGAACTATGGCCAGGTGAGCAGTGCTGATCACTAGATAATCATGTAGCAAGTATAGCTAGCAACCAATGTTACCTGATGCTCAAATTTATGTGAAAAAAAAAATGGTGGTTTCAGGGATTATTCGAGGGACTGAAAGCGTATAGGAAGGAAGATGAGGGAATTCTGCTGTTCCGGCCGGAGGAGAATGCCCTGAGGATGAAGATGGGTGCGGATAGAATGTGCATGCCATCGCCAACAGTTGAGCAATTCATAGATGCTGTTAAAATGACTGTCCTGGCCAACAAGCGATGGGTGTGTATTAAGCTTGAGACTTGACAGTACCATACCAGGAAATGAATTCATGTTCTTGTTAAAGATTTTTTTGTAGTAATCAAATTGGGAATACGTTTATATTTATATATACAGGTACCACCACATGGGAGAGGGGCACTGTATATCAGGCCACTGCTCATGGGAACTGGCCCAAATCTGGGAGTTAAGCCAGCATCCGAGTACACATTCTTAACTTATGCTTCCCCTGTGGGCAATTATCATAAGGTATGCTGCTGTCACAAAATTATTCATCAGAATGTAAAGAAATCAGGCGGCTTTGGAATCTGGGTGTTAATGTAATAATCTGGTTTTTGTAGAGTCCTATGAACTTGGTCGTTGAAGACAAGGTCTGTCGTGCTACTCCTGGTGGTACAGGAGGAGTCAAAGCTGTCCCTAACTATTCACCAGTACGAACTCGTTTTCATGTAATATTTCAAAGTTTGCATGCGGCTTTCTTGACTATACTAATTGATTGCACATGCAGATCTACAAGGCATTAACTCAAGCAAAAGCCAAAGGATTCACTGAAGTCTTGTTTCTTGATGCATTGACTGGAAGAAACATCGAGGAAGGTTCTGCCTGCAACATCTTCATTCTCAAGGTAACACTCATGACTTTACAAAGAGGGATGATAAGTCAAAAAGTCTCATGTTATGTACTCTTTTTCCGCAGGGAAATGTTATCTCAACTCCAACAGTACATGGGACTATTCTCCCAGGAATCACAAGGAAAAGCGTCATCGAAATCGCATCAACTCTTGGTTACCAGGTAAACTGATCAATCAGAAAATACTACTAACAACGTTTGCCCCGATTTAATCATAACAATCCTAGGAACTCTGGTGATCAGGTTGAGGAACGAAATGTTCCAATCGAGGAGGTATTTGATGCGGAAGAAGTCTTCTGCACAGGAACAGCTATGGTTCTCAAGTCTGTTGTAAGTATAACCTACCAGGGTAAAAGGTAAGGAAAAATCTTAGAACCATTTATAATCTGTCAATCATTATACATTGGCAGCATAAGCTTATTGATCATATTAATGCAGGATTGAATACAAAATGGGAGAAGAAACAGTGGCTCAGAAATTGCATGCAACATTAACAGGAATTCAAACTGGTCTTATCGAGGACAAGATGGGATGGACAGTTGAGGTCGATTAGCCTCCTTTGTTATGACATACTAAGAGCTTGATGATGTAAAACTACCTAAGGAGATTGAGCATTAGACCCTCTCTCTTCTTTGGTTTCTTTTTCATGAAATTCATCAATAAATAAAACTAACTCTTGGAAAAGGTGAAAAGAATAATAACAAGTGCACCTGAATATTTGACTCTGGCAACAAAGCCATTGGTAACTAATTAGCTTAACTATAAACCCATCACCATAAATGAATCAAAATTAACAAATTGCTTCAGAAACACATAACTTAAGCAATACAGTTTTGTTAAATAATTAAATAAAATAATGTTAGTAATAGTACATCAGTTTCCAATTTTAAGATTGTTTAGATGTGTTACAAATAGGTCATTCCATGTATCCGTAATTCCCGGTAAGCACCAATGCATGCAGTCATCATGTTTCTTTCCTCCGGCTGAGGATGGATGGGCATCTGCTCTGAATTCACTCATACGGGTAATATCTAAGATGTGGAAATTAGACCCCTTGAGGGCCTTGAATAGGTGTTGATTTACAAGGCGTGCCTCTGAATTTGTCCCATTATTCTTCAATGAGAAGAGTTCTTCCACCTAAGAAAAAAGGTGAACCAATTAAACCCATTAACCTTGATCCAGAGTGGAAACAAACCAAGAGCCGAAGTAGGTTTTTTTTTCCCTTAAAAAATGATTAAAGTAAATCAGCATATAATAAGATATGAGTTTTATTTGAAAGGTATTATAAGATGCAAGTCGCCCATTTAGATTAACCAATTATAGTGTTCAATGAGTAATTAGCAGTCGCAGTAACTGAAAGAGACTCACTTGTTCAGGTAACAAAGGCTGTAACCGCTGACATGAGCCACCTTGGTCCCAATCCCCTCCTTCAAAATGCCTCGGTGATTGTGTGCGAAACAATTTAATAGCACCTCGTTGCTTGTTTTTCTCCACAAACCGTATCTGTCAATGACAAGAAAAAGAATTATGAGAGGGGAAACACACACCAGACAAAGAAAAAAATATTAATTAAAAAAAGATGCAGGTTGCATATAGAAAAAAAGATTAATTAAAAACAGATGCAGGTTGCATATCCAGCTTTCAATGATTTTTGCTTCATAACATTGGTGATATTCAAACAAAGAAGCATGTAGTCACTTTCAAAGAACTCCAAAATAATGATCAGAATGAAGGAAAAACAGT
>NW_018397290.1:215300-244674 GCF_002168275.2 Theobroma umbraticum
TCTGCCAAAGCAAGTGTTTTCCTACACAAAAATTGCATGTCTCTAAGAGAACATTATAAGGAATAGAAGCATTTAGACAGTTCAAGCTCTATTTAAGTTTGTGCAGGGAGCAGCGACTAACAACTTGTTAAAGCACCTATTTATATTTTATTACAAATTCCATTAAATACCATGTGCAATAACATACCATGTGTTTTAAAACCTTATCCAAGCCAACATCAGGAGGTACTGGAGGGATCACAGGCAGACCCTTTTCAAAGAACAGCATGGGTGACTTGACAGGGTCAAATTTTGAAGGAGCCCTCCACCTATTAAGAAAGACTCAAATTGGTAAATCTAATTCAGGAGATCTCCCATAACAAGATGGTAAAACATGGATTAGAATATCAAGAAATTGTTGCCAGGAACCAGCATAAATATATAGCACATTCACGAAGCAAAACACATTTCACAGCCAGTACCAAAATGCTTTAATGAGTACGTATAACTTGACAAAACCATATCCAACTTTGGCAATTTATGTGTCATTTCAGATCCCATATGAGAAAGCCGTACAATGCTTCCACCATTGGCCATTGTCATTTAACATGGAATTAGGATCCGAAAGCTAAGAACAACTTGGTCTAGCAAACAAGCACATACACATATGCTACCATTGCATGCAAATAAAAACGTTCAGCACCAAAAATCTCAAGAAATCATCAATAGTCTACAACATATCAAAAAGATAAATGAAAACTACCAGTGTCCTGTGTTGAAGATTAGTATATCATGGAAGCTTGGAGCCTTTTCCCACGTGCCCTCTGGAATATCAACATCAACTCTATAACCCTCTTTATATCCAAGAGCTTCCAACTTACCACCATTACCATTAGCTGACCACCTGCATTAAAAAAGACAGAGCGAACTACTTTAACCGCGACCATGAACAATATCAGTCCACACCATGGAATGAAATGCAACCCACAAAAGACCTTTACTTGTTTATAGTAATAAAAAGGACTTAAATCAGCTCACCTACCATAACGTGCCAAAAGATTAGTTCGATGATATGCAATTGTAAGATTATATTGAAGAAAGGTAAAGCCGCGATCAGCTCCGGCCGGACGCCATTTCTTCACTTCACCCGACACACGTTTCAGAGTGCAAAACAAAGAAACAAACATGTTTCTGTTTAAGGAATCCCCAACAAACCCTGCACTGTTGGAAATTGGTAAGGCCTACTAATCAAGGCACAACATCCCAACATAAAATCGAACATAACTTCAAAATGTAATCTTTATTTTAGGGAGTCGAGTGAAAATTAACAGAACACTAACTGATTCGATTAACTTCAAAGTTATACTAAAAAGCAACTGAATTTCGCGCGCGCGAGAGAGAGAGAAAGAGAGGAGAGTACCAATGTTAGTGTCTCTATAAGAATGAATAAACTTGACGGGATCAAACGGCGGGAGATCGCAATTCCGAGGCTTCCATCGCCACTTAACGATATCTCGACCGTTAGATTTGTTGTTCAGAATGCAGTTCCATCCTTTAAATATCTCCTTGCAGCTGCTGTCGTACCTATCGAATCTGGCATCCGGATCATAGATCCACGACCCGTCGGAGTAATCGCACGAAGACCCGTCCGACGCATCCGTGTCGGATCCAGTGGCATCGGTGTCGATGTTATTGGCGGCGGCGATGGGTTTAAATTGGAGGACTTGGGGATGAGTTGGAGAAGAGGAAATGGAGGCTTTTCTGGAAAGAGAGAGAAGTAAAAAGACTGAGACGAAGCAGATGAGAGAGAGCAGAGGGAAGAGAGATGAGAATTTCTTTGTTGCTGCCATGGCGGTTGCTGATTACCGTTTTACACTTCTTATATGAGCTGAGCTTTAGCTGGTTTTTTTTTTTTCTTTCCCTAATTCTTTTCAGTTTTTCGCCAATTATTTGGGCCAAAGCCCAAGGGCCAAATGGGCTTTCTGGAAAAAAAGCCCGTTTAGCATGCACAAATTTTGTATATTATCAATTAATCATATGTTACAATTTCAATAATAAATAAATTAAAAAACTGAGAATTCTTGACTTTTAGGCATAATGTATAGATGCTATATGTACAATGCATCAAAAGTAAACCCATGATAAAAATTATAATCAAGTTCGCCCTAATGGCAAATATCAAAATGTATACCTAGCATTAACAAAGAACTATAATCACAGCTTTCTGAAAGGTATTTTAGGATTCACCAAGGATGATACATACAATTGCAAAAACAAGATATATCATGCCGAAACTACAAGAAATATCAACATCATTGGGAAACAAAAAATCCTGGAAGACTAGAAAATGATACACAAACGCAGAAGCCAATTCGAAGGAACTCACTTCCCTGTATTATACTTCCGAGTGAAAGATCCATCGCTTGACAATTGGTACACAAAATAACAATCCAGGGTTCATTAATCACAACACTATTTACCCTTTGGGTAAAAAAAGAAGATGCTGATGGAATGCTCTTCATAATCATCGATGAGCTTGACTTGAGTGGTGACCCTATGATGCTGCAATTCTCAACCGTACGGCTTTAAGTGGAAAACTTGACAAGCTGGCCTATATGACCTCTTGGTCGAAGCTTGTTCAAACTTCTTTGCAGCAGCTTCATTCTCTTCTAGTTTCGTCTGAACAAAATATTTTATCCACCAAGATGAACTTCGTAATTTGGCCTTGATGGAAAATAGCATTTCATAGTATCAGACCCTTCTTCAAATTAAAAATCCCAGAAATTTATGGTCTCATTTCCCAGGAAAAAGAATTCAAAGCACAAACAGCATATCTAGACCCGTTATGTTTCTCTTCAAACAAATGCTACAGCGAGTACTTAAGTTGATTCAAGTTGACCTTAGACTCCAATCGAAATGCAAGCTATGTGATGAATCTATCATAGTAGCATCCATGCATGACAGCAGAGAAAGTTTTCCGAAACCACCATATATATTACTTTCCTATTTAAGGCACCAAGAGCAAACTGATTAAGTTTGCAACTACTAAATTAAAAAGAAAATAATAAATCCAAATAGAATAAAGATATCCTTCAGATGATCCATAAATAATCAATCACTTACAGGACGACCAAATTTGGATAGCTCTACAACTTTAGCTCTCTGCTGACCTGGATAACCTGCGCCCGGTATCATATATCAGCAAGATAACTACAGAACCCGAATTATGTTCCAATGAAATAAAAATTTGCAGGCAAGAATGCATATTATAAATACTTCAAAAAGTCAGGCATCATTGATTTTGTGATATTGATTAATGTAGAAATTAGCAGAAATCTTGCTGAAGCAGACGGTGAACCCAGATAAGATTTGATCAACAAAGCAGCTAAAGAAGCTCCAATTTCTTGTCACCACAAGTTTAGGTTTCAGTTTTCTTTGAATACTTGCACAAACATATACAAAAGAAAATATTTTATTTCAAACACATAAAACACAATGAGGAATTTACCAGAAAATATAATAACACCATCAGCTGATACCCTCACCAGTTCTGGAAGAGTTTTGTTAAGGTACCTAGGAGACAAGTAATCCAAGGCATCTGACACTATGACTAGGGAAAAGGATTTTGCACGGTAGGGAAGAGGAAACTTGATATCTGCCACTCGCACAATGCCTTTCCGCACAAGACTTTTGCAATTGACGTCAGCACCATATAAGTCATATGGCTCCACACCCCAGGCCTGAGTATCCTCTTCTTTTAATAATTTGGACACCACCGAACAAGAATCAGGGGCTACATGCAATACTTTATTCATGCTGTCGCCATAAGCCTTCTTTAGAATGGGTAGTGCCCTCAGAACTTCTAGCGTGCATGAAGAGCCACCTGCAAATACATCAAAGTATTCTACCAAATCAAAATCTGCAATATGGACTCCCTGGCTTCTTTCTTTTATGGGAATGGGCACCCAAGGCAGAGAATCAATTGAACAGTTGCAACATTGAATCCTCTAGAGTAAGATTACAACTTCACCCTAACAATTACAACTTTACAAGTGCTAGTGAAAGAAAAAGGTATGTAACAGTAAATTATTTCTAGAACTGCAGATCATTGATACATTTCCAAAATTTAGGAAAAGCATTTAGGCAGCCATTATGAGTTTGACAATCCCATCTACAAATCATTTGTAATATAAAATCAGCAGAGATTTCAAACTGGAAATATTTGGAAACATTTTTGAAAGTGACTCTAACAAAACCCTCCCATAGACTGGGGCATCATCAACCAACAATCCATCGTGTTCAATATCCAAATCATTCAGAAGCTTGGAAACTAAAACAACAAGATATCATAAGCAGTTACCTTCAGTTTTACTTAATGCCTCTTTTTCACGGATGGATCCATCTGTAACCAAAAAAATTGAAAAATTGAGAAAAAAACCCATGTAACTATGAGTAAAGTTGGAAACGACAATGGCTAATGGTTTTTTTATATTGGTTAGCATGACATAGAGATCATTTCATGAATCTTTGCTAACTCAACTATTGCATCTGAGAAAGAAAAGTTTAATGAGGACAGGAAGAGACACAAACCTGAACCACTATGCAAATAGCCAATCAGAAGAATTGCACCCTGAAAGTTTCAAGGAGCAATTTAGTCATATCCTTGCATTCAAAGCACACTTTATAGTAATAATGTTCAATGCAGAAAGCTAATAGATCGTGAACTATGGTGAATAAGTCAATATATTTGGCAGCAATTGCACGCTTTCGGATGCAAAGAATGCCACCTTGTAACAGAAGAAGTCTTAACACAAAGGGGCATAGATGAAGAAAAACAAAGAAGAGAAAAAAACAAGATGGAAGTCGAAATTACCACAACCAAAAGCCCAATAGACAACAAACGTGTTGAGCGTGTTTTAGACTGCACTGAGCCCACAAATGGGATGCTTCCACCATCAGCAAAGCGTCGAGCAGGATTTACAGGCCTCCTCGACATGGTTACAAGACTGCAAAAGCATAGCAACTTTTTGTTAATGACATAAAGAACTAATCAAAGAATCTTCAACCCAATGCAACTGCATTGGCTACATTACTGTTCCTAAAGCTGCATGATCATAATCATGATTTCCCACTTCAAATCAACAATCAATTAACGATTAGCCGCCATCAAATCCAATATTTTCTCATAATCTACCAAACCCAATTCTCCTTTTTCTCACTTAAAAGCCATGCTACAGCTAAAATTGTACCTAACATTCGTTAAAAAGAAATAAAAAAAAATGAAAGCTAACACTGTTGCATTCACGTTCAAGTAAAGTACAGTTTACATAAATGAACACCCGAAGTTTACCTGAAAACAAAGGATTGGAAGAAGCGGAGTGAGAAATTTTATGGGGCTTTTCTGGGAACACCGATCCAGATCTGTATCTGGTCTTTACTCTTTGAGTCTCTCAGTGAGAAATTTTCTTACTAGCTTTGACTCTGTTCTCCCATTTTCTAAAATTAATAAAATAATACTATAAATAGTGTTTACTAATTGGTTTTTATTTTGACTTTTTCTTTCTTTTTTATTTTGATCAGAGTAGCCATTGATCTCACCATCTATTCCATTTGGCGTTGGAAGAGATAGAGAAGATTCCCTCCCCGAGACTCCGACATTGGCCAGCAGGTTTACCTGCGCACCCTGCTTACGTTAGCGCACATCTTTCCATTTTTACAGTTTTGCCATCTCCATTAAAATTATAAATAATCTTTTAAATTTGGAAAATAATATATACCAATAATAATAATTTTTTTAATTATCAACGTATTAAAGATATATATTTTACTATGTGATTTATGCTTCTTCTAAACTTATAATTAAGGTTTAGTAATTAATGTTCAAGATTTAAAATTCAAAGAACAATATTCGTCATTTTTAATTATCAATGTATTAATGAAATATATTTCACTATGAGATATATGCTTATTTTAAATATATATTTAAAATTTAAAGTACAATCTTCATCATTTTTAATTACCAATAGATTATATATATATATATATATATCTAAATCTTTAAGATTTAGAGTATGATGTTCATTCATTTTTAATTATTAACAGATTAAGGATAAATATTTCATTGTGTGATTATAGTATATGCTTCTTCTAAACTTTTAATTACAGATATTGTAAAGGGGAAGGACCATTTCTTTTCAATGTGTTGAAACCAAAGCCATCCTGCATCTACTCAACTATCCATCTACAAAAGAAAGTTGCCCAAAATTGTATATAGTCTACCATTTCATCTAAACTTGACTCATTGCATCAGTCATGAAATTGCTTGGTCCCCCTTTTGATTATAAATTTGACTATACTTAAAGAAAAAGTAATCCTCCAAGGTACTTAAAGGCAAACTAATTTAAACATAGATCATTCAATTGGCGGTGCCTAATAGTAATATCATCATTTAATACGATCGTCTTTATTTATTAAAAACAATTATTTATGATTTTCATTTGAACATGCAATGTAATGCAATATAATAATTTCAGTTAAAATTTTATATTTTTATTTTTGACTAAATAAACACAACCATAATTAGTTGATTTTTTCATTTTTTATATTAGTGTTTTGTTAATATCATGTGAATAAAAAATAATAAATATTATATTAATTAAAAATAATTAATTAATTATTGATCATAAAGATATATTTAAATAAAAATAAAATAAAATTTTAATTAATAAAAAATTAAAAATTTTTAAATAATTCAAAAAAAATTTAAACATATTTCATTTTGCGGATATCTATAAAACACTTATTAAGATGAATCGATCGGTTTTTCAAATTAAGAAACGATTGCGATGGATTTATCAAACTTTGCAAAATCAAAAGAAAATGGTGATGAAAATCACTCCCCGTTAATCACCCACCGGCGGGCAAATTTGAATCAGAACGTAGTGAATGGTATCACCCAGAAAAACCAACATACATAATTTGACCCTACCGAACCCGAAAAGGCATGCAATGGCAATGCGGTTGTCGTTTGAAGATCATTTGGCAGGGCTGGTGAACCGTGTATGGTGACAGGCTACCGAATGGATGTCATTTTCGATTTGCTTTGTCCGATAAGACATCAGAATCTGTTTCTAAATCCTCTTTACTATCTACGGTTTCTGTCTGGCAGGCCAAGAGTTGTCCATGCCATTGCCATACCATGGATTCCATGTACTATTTTCATTTTAAAATATATAAAAAATAATAAAAATATTATTATAATCATATCATTATATAATATTAATATATTATTTATTATTTTATACTACAAAATATTATTATAAAAAGTAAAAAATATAATAAATTATATTATTATGTAATATTAACATATTATATCATCATTTATTATAATATGTCAATATGACTTATATAATATAAAATAATGAATAATATTTTAATTTAAAATTAATAATTGATTATAAAAATTTATTTAATTTAAATAAAAATATCAAATTTTATTTGATTTAAAATAAAAAAAATAAAATTTTAATTAAATATAATAAATTTTTTAAATAATTTATAAGCTTTTTTAAATATTATACATATAATAAATATCATGTAACAGGACGATCAATTGATAATATTCATTAAATCTATACTCTTTTACAAAACAATAATAATAATTAAAAAAAATTACTTAGGTTTTACCAAACTATATATATGGTCTCAAATCAAGGATAGGTATTGAAATTACGTAGATAGATAATTAATTTGGTTTGACTTGCCGTATAAAAATGATTTGTCTGTTAATAATGATTAAGCAAAGGAAAAGTGGGAAAACAAAGGATTGGAGCTGTCCTCCGTTGATAAATTTTTTGTGTCTTTTATCATGACTCGATACACACAACATAATCAATTCCAATTCAATTGAGACTGGGTGGTCACCTATAGCCATTGGCGTCCTACCTAGCTCATCTGGGTTCTACTTCGACCCCTTCTTTGCCCAAATTTCCATTAAAAACTTAGAACTGATGGGTGAGCTGTGCATGCCACGTGGCATCCATGGGTTAGCACCGCCCAGGGCCCGGGCCCCGGCCACCTGCCTCCTCCCCTTGGTCCTCACCCTTGGGAAGAATTTTTCACGTTATGGACACACGTTGTTTAATTTTACAGGAGAATTTAACGGGTCAAATGGTTTGATCAACATTAAAATATAAACCCGAAGAAAAAAACAATTTGAGTTGTGCAAAATCCTAGTAAATATTATCTCGAGACTAAATGACAAACAGGTGTGTGCAAATCTCTTCTTTTAATTCTTCATCTCATCAGAATCAAAAGGGTTCTCGGACATATCTTACGAGATCTCACCGCTTTTACACTGTAACAAATAAAAGAAAACCTTTCCATCTCTTCTCCACGTAATAAGTACTTTAATAATTAATAATCGATGAAAACAGATAAAAATCTATTGAATTGATATTTTTGTATTATTTTTATTTTTTATTTTTACGGCTTTGGACTTATTTCATGGGGCCATACAGGTCTCACACTACAGAAGATAAAAAAACGTTCCAGTTTCATCACCATGCACTAAAGGCATTGATAATCGATAATTAATTAATTAATAAAATTAAAAAATAGATTTGTTTGATAAAATAAAATATTTTATTTATTTTTTATAATAATTACTAATATAAAAAGTTGCTAATTGAATTAAATTATTATTTGTTTCAAAATTCTTAGCATTATATTTTATTTAATTGTTAATCATAAATGTGAGACCTTTTAAAAGATGAGATACACATGAGTGTGGACCATGATCCATGAATTCAATGCTAGTGACGTATACCGATTTACATGACGTGAAAGGAAAAACAATCAAACCATCTCTTTTGCTTGCATCACCGTTTAGAAATAAACTATATAAATCTGTTAACTTTCTCTTAATATTTTTAAATTTTTTAAATAAAAATTATATATTAATTAATAAATTAAATATTCAAATATTTTTAATTTTATTGATTGATAAAAAACTAAATATTTATATCAATAAATTAATCCAAAACCTTACTTTTTATTTTTTGACTTAATTATTAAAAAAATTTAAATGAGTTGACAATGTGATAATGTAATAATTAATATATTTATCTCACATCTCACATTAATGATCATGTGATTATGTTATATATTATATATATAAAGGTATTTTTAAAATTTTTATTATTATGTAATATAAAATTTAAAATATATAATTTTATTTTTTTAATCAAATCAACTAATAAGTAATTAATTACTATTTAACAAGTCTTTATATAAAATTTTAAACTCATCCTCGCATATGAAAAAAAATCCACTGGAGATGATGTATAATCATTTTTTTAATACAAAAATCGGTAATCTTTAGAAAAATCAATCAATCAATCCTCGATTTTAATATTAATTATTATTTTATATTTATATGATATATAATATAATAATATAATATTTAATGTGTTTACTCACTTATTACATGACGATGTCATAATTTTTTTATATAAAAAGTACAGGAAAAACTTTACTTACTATTATATGTAAGAAACCAAGAAGCGTTCCCTCGAGGATCGATCACAGTCTCCATTAAATGGTTGAATAAATCAATCTCTTCTCCCTTAGAAGCGATAAACTCAAAAGTCACAACTGTATAGAACGGGAACCGCATATTATTTCCAATACAGCCAGAAAAGCATACCCCAAGGGGCCACACGTCACTCTGTAACCGGACCCAAACTCAAACCTTAACCTTTTCACGCCAAATCGGCGGCTTGCTCTACTTTTTTCATTTTACCGGCAAATCTTGAGCTATTTATCTCTCGTTTCTGTTAACAAAGCCACGAACTCCTTGGCATTCTCTCTATAACGCCAAGCTCTTTACAGTTTTTTATTTGCTTCAGCAATGGCGGAGGTTGGTCAGCTCTGTTTATCATTTCTCTAGCGAAACCAGGCCTTGGCTTTCTTTTTTTGGGGTTTGTTAGGTTGTTTTGCGAGAGAGAGAGGAGGAGAGGGAGAGAAATTGAATGGCGGTGGAGTACAAATGTTGCGAGACGGATTTCTTTATTCACATATTGATAATAGTATTGTTGGTGCTGTTCGCTGGGTTGATGTCGGGGCTTACTCTGGGCCTTATGTCCATGAGTCTCGTTGATCTTGAGGTTCTTGCTAAGTCTGGTACTCCCAAAGATCGTAAACATGCTGGTATTTCTTCATTTCCTCCATTTTTTTTCCTTTCTTTTTATTTAGAAATGGAATTGATGCGTTATTTATTTTTTTCTCGAGGAAATCAAGGGAAGAAATAATTTGAATCTTTTACTGTGTAGACGATGGCAATGATGTGGATGCCTTAGCTTTACTTGAAATCTTTGCTCTATTTTAGTTGATGAAAATAATTCAGGAAAGGTTGATGTAAAGTTATCTGTTTTTCTGATGATTTAGCTTGTTTATTTGAAATTTATGTTTTTTTTAAAGAAATTAAGTGAATGAGAGAAAAGAAAGGAATTTAAGAATTTTACGTAAGGGTTTTACTACATGAGAATTTTTGTTCCCAAAATGCGGCAAAGTTGGATGGATAAACTTACAAATTACATGACAAAACTGGATAGCGATCCTATAGTTAAGTGATAGTTAATGATGGGTAGTGACAATTATTCTCAAATATTACTTTTTAGGCTGCATGTTCTTTGTTCAGATTATATGCTGTCCATGCTAACTCTTTCCCTTGTTGGAACAGCAAAGATATTGCCGGTTGTCAAAAAGCAGCATTTGTTGCTTTGTACTTTACTTATATGTAATGCTGCTGCAATGGAGGTAAATATTATGAATGCATCTTCAGCAGGTGATCTGGTTACTTTTATTGGAAAATGATAGTTACTGTTTTGGAACTTTTGTTACTTTTTTCAGGCACTTCCCATCTTCCTGGATAGTCTGGTCACAGCTTGGGGTGCTATCCTGATTTCGGTGACCTTGATTCTTCTGTTTGGTGAGGTGAGAATCCACCTTGCTTTTTTTTTTTTTTGAATTAAAGCACTATGGAATTCAGCACAGGTAGACATCCTTGTCGAGCATGAATATGTCATTTTCTGTTATGACTGTTTTGATGTGTGTATGTGGTGCCAAAATTTTGGCTGAGCAACTTTTTCGAGAAGGTTACTAACAGTTGGTTTCAGAAATTGTTTTCCAACCATTCTGGCTTAAGATCTGCTCTTGGATAGTGAAATTATATATAGCTGCAAGACAAAGGTTGCAAGTTCTGTGCATGTCCTAATTGCAATTTAATTGTATGTGCAGATAATACCACAATCTGTTTGTTCTCGTTATGGTTTGGCAATTGGTGCAACGGTGGCTCCATTTGTGCAAGTTCTTGTTTGGATCTGTTTTCCTGTTGCCTACCCGATAAGCAAGGTGATAGATGTTGCTATAAGCACTCACCATTAATGCCTTTTTGTTAGTGAGAAAGACAATCAAGCTTGTAAATTGTTGCAGAGTATCTCTCTTGACCGTGAATATCTTATGTGATTTTCAGCTGTTAGACTTTCTGCTGGGCCATGGGCATGTGGCACTTTTTCGAAGAGCTGAGTTGAAAACCCTAGTAGATTTGCATGGTAACGAGGTGTGCTTAATAGCTTCTTAATCTTTCCAAAAAATGTTGCATAAAAGCTTTTAGTGTTCCCTATAGTTGTGTACGTCACTTTGTTCTGTAACTTGAGTTATTTGCTTGGCTGTTACCATTTACTGAATCAATGGTTGTTTTTGATCAGTGATTTCACCTGCCGTGCCCTTAATTTGTTACAGTTGTTAGTTGACTTTGCTTAACTGCCTGTGTAAAATTGTTGATGAGTCTTTGCTTTCTGAATTGCCTACCTTCTTTCATCCTAACTTTTGGATTTATGATCCTTCTATTGGACCTTTCTTAGGCTGGAAAAGGAGGAGAACTGACGCATGATGAGACAACAATCATAGCTGGAGCACTTGAGCTTACTGAGAAAGCAGCTAAAGATGCCATGACTCCTATATCAGAAACGTTTGCCATTGATATTAACACCAAGCTGGACAGGTATGGTTTTATGTAAATTTTTAAGAAAGATAGCATTTGCATCTCTTTTTCAACTTTCATCATTAGCTTCCATTACATGCTTGCTGTGGACAGGGAATTGATGAGTTTAATTTTGGAGAAAGGACACAGCAGAGTACCAGTTTATTATGAGCAGCCCACAAACATAATTGGACTCATTCTGGTAATCAATTTTCTTGGCTACAATTAATATTAATAACTGTTTGTTGAGTGTTATGCAGAGCATAGTTTCAGCTAATCATTTTCCTCTTCTTCAAAATTCTTCCTTTAACATGATTTTGGACCTGGACAATGCTTTGTGATGTGATGATGCTAATGGTTGCATGAATTATGTAATGCACACCGCCACCCTTGCACATTCACTTTCTAAATAAGTTTTTCACTCATGTGCTTAGTATGTGGCAATACATTTAAGATGACTAGGGGTTTCTGAATCCTAATCTTTTTGTTACGTATTTGTTACTTTTTCTTAGTTTTTTTTATTGTTTATTCTCCAGGTCTTTTGTATTTAGCTAATCAATTATCTTTTAATCTTACAGGTCAAGAATTTATTGACAATTCACCCTGAAGATGAAGTACCTGTGAAAAGTGTTACTATACGAAGGATTCCAAGGTATTAAGTGAGCTTTTAAGATAATGCACAACTTTAATTTGTATTATTCTGGAAAGCATTCCCTGTCTATCACTTTACTGATTGGCTGATCCTCTATATGTTCGAATGTTATAGGGTTCAAGAAACATTGCCATTGTATGATATATTAAATGAATTTCAAAAAGGTCACAGCCACATGGCCGTTGTTGTGAGACAGTGCAACAAGACAGAGCAGCCACCTTCTAGTAACTCTGCTGGGAGTAAGTATCAGCCTCTTATTGGTATATTCTCTTCAAATTTCCCCTTGAACCATGACTGAGCAGTTGATGTAAGCTGTACCTATGATGCGAATTTTTAATTCATGTTTGGCGGCCATTTTGATATTTATTGCTCTATCTTTGTCTCCTATCTGTTTGTTTTCTCCTCTCTTAAAATAGGTCCATTGCCGGAAGTGAAAGTAGACATTGATGGTGACAAAGCTTCCCAAGAGAATACTTTAAGACGCAAGAGATCACTTAAGAAGTGGAAGAGCTTTCCTGCTGCTGGCAATTCTTTCAAGAGTGGTTCTCGGAGCAAGAAGTGGACAAAGGGTGTTGATTCAGACATTCTACATCTAAATGGCAACCCACTCCCGAAGCTACCTGAAGAAGAGGAGGCTGTTGGCATAATAACAATGGAAGATGTCATTGAAGAGCTTTTGCAGGTACCTCTGACTATGTTTGGCAAGGTTGTGATTTCATTTTTGTCAACAGTTCCTAACGCAATAACCTTATACCTGACCTTGGCCAGGAGGAGATCTTCGACGAGACAGATCATCATTACGAGGACTCATGACGTTTGTCTTGTCGAGAAGTTTTCTGCGACACAGATGATGATAAAAAAAATTTGTTATTCTATTTTGGCCTGTAGTTAAATTTGGTTCAATACAGCTTATGATAGGCATATGATATACTGTTCTGGTTGAATGCAAATGCAGTCGGCAGTAGAGGAGTGAAATGAGGAAACTCTCTTGTATTTTTGGAACGATATGTTAAAGAGACGTGTATGTAATTGCTGATAGAAGCGACAAATTGCTGAGCAAGGAGCAAAAAAAAAAAAAAAAGGAGTTGCCTGTATAAATGTGACTGTCTAGATTGTGGTGAATTACATATGGTTGCCCATCTCATTCCCAGCAGCCAATCTGCGCCACTGTTTTTGCTCCCCTTTTCTCTCTCTTTGATATTTATAATTTATTTTACTTACAATTGGAACATTTCCTCATTAAGCAATAAAACTAAATGGTGCTGTCAATTTATTCATGAATGGTAATTGAAAATCTTAGAAAGTTGTTTTTGTTTGATTTCCCTCCTAAGAGTGATGTTTCAAAAGTAATAATTTCAATAGTTGATGTGAACTTGCTCGTTTCAGTATAAAACAGAGGGCAAAGGAAAAAAACTCAGCATTAGCATTCAAGCATGTATTCTTTGCATTAAAACAATAATCATCATAGAGGAAGAAACTAACTTTGTACAACAAATTATTACTTGTAGTACATAAATGAACAAAAAAACTTCTTTCAAGGCCTTGTATTACTCATTTACGATGTTTACTTCTATATTCCTCCTTCCTCTTCTTTTTCTTATCTCTAGATTTTTCTTTAGATTTGTGCTTCCTAGAATGCTTCTTATCAGAACCGTCCTTTTCTTTTTCTTTCTTCCGTCTATGTTCATGAAGCTCCTCATCAGACTTCAGTGAATAAGGCTTCTCAGGACCCAATGTTACACGATGTTCCCTTGCAATGGGGCTTGTTGACAGCTTCACGGGGGAGTTGCAATTCGTTGGTAGGTAAGGTCCTGTTTCATCCATCCTTGAACCTATAGAGCCTCGACCGCGCTTGATCCTGCCATCATAGAACAGGTTCTTCAGTCAGTAGATTTTTTCAATAAGATTTTCACCAGCGAACTTTTCTGATAAAAATCTTAATAACATTTGCAGCAAAGATAAACATCAAACCTTTAATTCTTCCCAAAACAACAGTTTTCATATAAATGTGGTAAAAAATTATAGCAAGGTGCAGGTGCAGGTGCAGGTACAAACCTTGAGTTAAGAAATTCCTCAATCTCTCCATCTCTTAGACCTTCATCTTCCCTTGAATAACTACTCTCTGCCACTCTCTTGCTTGATGAACATGAAGCACTAGCATTGCTGTCATGCCTCCTACTTGTGCTTCTGGAGGGGTTGCTAATGTCCCCATGACTCCTGCTATGCCTGCTGTCGTCTCTTGATCTTCCTTTTAGCCTATCATTTAGCTCCAGCTCCTTTTGTCGAACTCGCCACATCTCATTCACTTCAACAGCTCGATTTGCTAAAAAGATGGGGAAATAAACAGACACAGACAACATACAACGTTAGCAACAAAATCAGAAAGGAGAAAAAGAAAACTTTTGCAAGGGAAACATCTGCATAAACTGCAAAGATTCCTTTCTAATATTTACAGACCTTATAGCTGGTCCAAAAGATCCATCCCAATTCAGTGTTCCAGAAATATAAGGAGAAAATCGAAAGATTATCATTCTACGTTCCTATAATTTTCTATTATTCTTGCATGCATGTGTGCCACTCTTATGCTTTCTGAAACCACTCAAAACACTCTTTCCTTTCCTAAGGTATGTAGAATTGCTCTGTTCTTTTCACTTAGCCAGACTGGAATTTACTGATCAACAGTGCTCTAAGTAACCTAAACGTGCTATTGAACTTGTTTGCAAGAAAAGGAGGTTAGGACCCACTTTCAATTGCAAATCACTGAGATGTAGAATCAAACAGATGAAAATGCAAGCTTAATATAGCAACAAAATAACTAACCTTGCTGTACACCAAGCACAGTTGCAGTGAGGAACCGTGAATTTGGACGTCCCCTTACTTTTGGCTGCTGAAGATAAACATGAACACCATCCCTGTCAGCTTGTCGTTTCAGTTCTGCTGCTTCTTTTAAAAGAATAGCAGCTATTCTGTTTTCTGTTTCCAGATCCATCTAAGGCTGCAAAAGCATATTCATATCCAAATGCGTTAACAGATGCAGTTCCCATTGAACATACATGGATAATTCACAATCAACTAAAGAAAATCTGTAAAATTATAAAACCCAGCAGGAATTTATCAATGTCAGAACAATTATGACCCAATAACAAACAGAACCCGCTCAAAAACTATGATCAAATACGAAAATTACACTTTTTTAATTGCTCAAACGTCGAAAGGAAAATCTGAGATTTCGCATGAAAGATTAACAGCCCAAGTTCAATTCATTTGGTCTTATCCACATGCATCGGCAAAAGAAATCTTTTCTTTGAAAATTTGATCTTTTTTCAAAATCCCAAAATCCCAATTGGAAACCGACATTAGCATAGACAATTAATTTCTCCGTAAAATACATATCAAAAATAAGAAAAAAAAAAAAGAAACTTTACCCAATCAATGGATGAACCGATGCAATGAAAAAGCGAAAAATCCGATTCGATTGAAGCAGCCACACCGTTTCTCCTTCGCAATATCGAAAGCCCTAACCCTAGCTCTCTCAATCGGGAGGAATGACCGATCGGCGAGCTTTGATTCTAAACCGGGCTGCTTACATTTAAAAAGTTTCTCTTTTTTTAATTCACGCGTAAAAATTTTGTTCCTTTTTTTTGGCGTGGACTGAAGGCTTGCCACGTCAGATAAAAAGGCCAAAGAAACGGGTCCCACATGACGTGGCACAAGGTTTGTCAGACTAATGTTTCTTTTTTTTGACTAAGCTGACTTAGCTGAACACTAGGGTTTAGTCTTTGCTTTCCGCCGACCGTGAAAGGAAGCGGCTTTTCCAGTATTTCCTGAAGAAAATCTGAAAATGTCTCTGATGAGCAATCTATCAACTTCCATGACTTCTTCATCTTCCTCTGCTTTCTTAGCTCCAACCAGCTTCAATTCAAGGTACGTTTTGTTTTCTAATTTTTTTTTTCCTTTTGAGTCTCTTGGCTCTGTGTGGTTGTTGAGAAAACGAAATGCCCATTTCTTTTTGTCTTTTATCATTTCAATTAGTTAGTTTTTACAGTTTTGAATTTACCTTTTTGGGTATGATGCAGCAGGACCCAGAGGGTTTCAGTTCCAGTGAAAAGCTTTAAAATATGTAAATGTGTTTCCACTCCTCTAGAACAGCAGCAGACTGGTGCTCATTCTTTTTCCCTTTTTTTCCCCCTATTTATTAGTGCCTTGTTATTATTATTATTATTATTATTATTATTATTGCAATACAGTTTGGGCATATGAAAACTTAGACATTTTTGTTTGAAAGCTAATGCCCTGAGTTGGTAATGTTACTAAGAGTAACAATTCATGAGTAGTTGCGCACAAATGACTAAGTAATGGTATTTCTTATTTTCTATAAGTCCTTTTGAATTTTGATGATTTTAGGACTAAAGAGTACTATGCTGGTTTTTTTGTTTGTTTTGAAGATTACAAAACAAAGGTGCCTCGCAATTCAAACATAGCCAAGCTTCAAGCTGGTTACCTGTTTCCAGAGGTCTGTGGCACTTCCCATTATTGTAACCTTGTCTTTGTTGCCATTGGTGTTATACATCAACTTTTTCCCTCGAGATACAGATTATAGCATGTCCTGTTTCCACAAATGCTTTAGTCTTTGACTGTATTCTTTTTTTTTTTTTAATTAATAAAGAAAAAGTTTGTTCAGCTCTGGTTTCCAGACTTTTATTCTTTCACCGTTGAAATACTTTTTCTAATGGTTTTTGAGATAGGTTGCCAGAAGAAGGGCTGCACACTTACTGAAGTACCCAAATGCCCAAGTAATAAGTCTTGGAATTGGTGATACTACTGAACCTATTCCAGATGTTATTACTTCTGCAATGGCTAAGGTATGTCTCCCACGTTCTTGTCCTTTTTGGGATTCAATATCTGGTACCAGCCAAGATGTCTTACTACTAATGTCAAATTTTGTTCAAGCCTACTTTGTAGGAAATCTGTTGTGGAGCATTTGTGTTTCGGACTAGTGATTGGATCAATGGATGATTATACAATACTGATATCCATTTGAATTGTTCTCCATTTGACAGAGATCTCAAGCATTGTCTACACTGGAGGGTTACAGTGGTTATGGAGCTGAACAAGGTGAAAAAGTATGTTTTACTTTTGAGTCTTTTTAGATATTTCAGTTTGAAGTTCATTAACAAAATTCTGGTTTGATTTTATCACTATTTAGATGCATATTTTGTGGGGGTGGGGTGATAGCAAATTGCCAATGCTTGATTTGTCAACTATAAACTAAAGCACTAAGTGGATTGAATCGGGACAACTCAGAAGCCACTAATGTTATGCATAGGCATTTCGATATATTTTACACATTCTCTTGATGTGAAATACTATGTTTCAAGACGTAACTGTAATGTTTATGTCTGCAGGCATTGAGAGCGGCACTTGCTTCAACATTTTATAGCAACCTTGGCATTGAGGAAGATGATATATTTGTCTCAGATGGTGCTAAATGTGATATAGGTCGCCTTCAGGTTTGATTTGATTATGAGATTTCTTCGCAAGTACTTTGCCTTACCTTTTCTTGAAGTAGTTGATTCACAGCATGTTAACTTGTCTATCAGAATTAATCATGGTGGTTTTGCTTTCACTTTGTGTGCAGGTCGTTTTTGGATCTAATGTTACAATGGCAGTGCAAGACCCATCATACCCGGTAATTCATTTTGATATGAAGTAGAAGGACTTTTCTTTCTTTTTGTTAATGTGTCAATCTTTTTCAATTTATTTTATCATGTTCTAACGTCAAATCATCATCTGGTTCTATATTTTATTAAGCTTCAACCAACAATGTTTTCCATTTGTTTATTTGAAAGTTAGATACACCTGTCAAGTTCTGATTTATCTACTCCAATCTCACTTATCTATTTCAAACATGCGATCACTTGGTTTACCCCATTGTAATCTGGATATGTTAATTCAGATATTTGACAGCTTACGTAGTTAGGCATGTTAGTCGTTTGGGTGAGACCACATGGGCACTTGTTATGTTTGGTTGTGGGTCTGTAACAATGACTGAAATAACTGATAGTAAAGAAAGCAAAGAGCTTTTTCACTGTCCCCCCCAACAGGTAAATGGTGTCAGCACCTGCTTGCACATTCTGTTGCCAGAATGTTTTTCTAAGTATCAGAGCAGAGGTTGTTTTCTGATTGAAATGGATTGAAAAGAAGAAATAAATTAAGAAAGAATTGGAGTGAGGCAAGAGGAAAACAATTAAGTGCAAAAGAAAAAAAAATGGTTTTCATGTGTCTTTTTTATTATTTGCAATTCTAAATTTCAAATTTACCCATGCAGGCTTATGTAGATTCCAGTGTTATCATGGGTCAGACGGGACAGTTTCAAAAGGATGTTGAGAAGTATGCAAATATTGAGTACATGAGGTGTACCCCAGAGAATGGATTTTTTCCCGATTTATCGACTGTTGCTAGAACAGATATCATATTTTTCTGTTCTCCAAACAATCCTACTGGTGCTGCTGCAACAAGAGAGCAATTGACTCAGTTAGTTCAGTTTGCTAAGGACAATGGGTCTATCATTGTCTATGATTCTGCATATGCCATTTATATGTCAGATGATAGCCCGCGCTCTATCTTTGAAATTCCTGGAGCAAAAGAGGTAATCCTGTAGTTAATAATTTGTTCCTTCACTTGTGTTTGTTATCTAGAGTGATAAACGATAAATGTATGTTTGACATGTAAATTTCCTTATTCTTATTGTAGGTTGCAATTGAAACAGCTTCCTTTAGCAAGTATGCTGGGTTCACTGGAGTTCGTCTAGGTTGGACTGTTGTTCCAAAACAGCTTCTATTTTCAGATGGATTTCCCGTTGCCAAGGACTTCAACCGTATTGTTTGTACTTGCTTTAATGGTGCATCTAATATTGCCCAAGCTGGTGGCTTGGCTTGCCTTTTACCTGAAGGGCTTGAGGTTAGTGTCCCTTCCTGGCTTTATTATCAAAATATGCAAGAGAAGAAATTCTCAAATGTTCGTTGGTTCACTTCACCAAGCTTTGTAATGTTCTGAAAATTTCTTATACAGCAGATGTTCTGCATGCCAGCATGCTGATTTATTATTGTTTCCTTGCAGGCTATGCAAGAGGTGATTGGCTTCTACAAAGAAAATACCAAAATTATAGTAGGGGCATTTAACTCGCTTGGGTTTAAAGTGTATGGAGGACAGAATGCACCATATGTGTGGGTTCACTTTCCTGGCCAAAACTCATGGGATGTGTTCAGTGAGATACTTGAGAAGACCCACATTGTTACTACGCCTGGAAGTGGTTTTGGACCTGGTGGTGAAGGTTTCATCAGGGTCAGTGCATTTGGTCACCGGGAGAATGTCTTGGAAGCCTGCAGAAGATTCCAGCAGCTTTACAATTGAATCAAGAGCATTTGACTGATTTAGGGTATCTCAGTTCTGGATCTGAAATGAAAGACGTGCTGCTTCTATGATTTATGTTCTCTTTTCTTTGAGGACCATTGATCATGATATCTCATCGGAACTATGTTTAGGAAATTCCTTGGAAATGCAGAGCGTTTGGCATGTAAAATGAATTTCATCTACCGAAACCTGGCTTTTATATATATAATAAGTTGATGAAACAGGTTGTTCCAATCTGCTGTATTCGTGGCCTTATAAGCACAGCAGCAAAATGATAGCCTGGGGCCTTTCAATTTCAATTTCATTCCCATTATACATACATTCTGAAAGAGATACAATCGAGATTTTCCTATTTTACACTGAGTAATAAGTATGCCCTAATACAACACCACTATTTTTGATATAATCTACAATCTATAAAAGTACAAAATTAGATCCTAGAACTGTTCGATACCCTTCATAATCTATGCTTTGCAAGTTGTTTTATAATGCCCTGTCTGGTTACACCGACTACAATGCACTGTGTGTTTCTCACGATTGAGATCCTCTACACATATCCGTTTCTTTTCAGGACGACCTGGTGGCCGACGAAACTTGGGTGGTCGCACAACTTGAGCATCCTCATCCATGGGGATGGGAGCCTCGCCGATCTTCTTCCAATCAATCTTCTGAGGAATAAGGTGTATCCCTTTTGCATAAGTCTCACGATAATTGGCCACAGTAAAGCATTTCTCCGTGAAAGAATATACGTCTTTTCGGCATGACATGAGTGCTGCAACAGCATGTGAACAAGGTATTCCATAAAGTTGCCAATCTCGACAAGAACAACAATGTTTCCCGATATTCACGATGTCTGATCGTTCGGATGATATCACCTCAAATTCTACTTCATCTGACCGTAGAACTTGATAAGTTGATGCACGGCTAATTGCTTCTAACATTCGCGTTTCAGCAGCAGGGGCAAGAACAGAAAACCATGAACTACTTTTAATTCGCCGGTCCTTAAACTCAGACATCAATTTGCTGTGAATTTGTTCAATCACCTGGATTATGGGTAATTCCCGCGCTTCAAGAATCCACCGATTAAATTCCTCAATGTTTGATGAGAGGTGCCCATAACGTGTCCCTTCAAAATATACCAATGCCCAGCGGGAAGTAGGAAATTGCTGTATCCACTTTGCAGCTTCAGGAGAAACCTCCTCTATTTCAGCCATTTTCTCTTTAAAAGCAATAGTAGTTGTAGCATATGCCGCTTTCCACAGAAGATGAACAAGCCGTGAGTTCTTGAACTCTCTGCCAATGCTTTCAGTCAAATGGTGCATACAAATTGCATGCCCGGAATTTGAGAACTTTCTCCTTGCGGCATCCATGATGCTTTTTTGTCCATCTGATAGAAAAGTCAGCTGAGGCATTTTCTCAGAATTCATCTCTAAGGCCTTATGCAACTCTGATAAGAACCAGATCCAGCTATCATCATTTTCTGTATCAACAACACCAAATGCAAGTGGAAACAACCCACCATCAGCATCAAAAGAAGTTGCTGAAAGCAAAGTACCAAGATATTTGCTTTTAAGCTGAATTCCACCAAGCCCAACAATTGGCAAGCATCCATTCAAGAATCCATATATAGATGCATGAAAGGAAACAAAGAGCCGCTGGAACCGATTATCTGCACCAGTGGTGAACACCTCTGCAATACTTCCAGGGTTGGTTTTCTTTATTTGCTCGCAATAAGCAGGAAGCAAGCAATATCCTTCTTCAGAAGAGCCATAAATAGCAGCAAGACCCCGTTCCTTTGCACGCCAAGCTTGCTTGTATGGTATAGTGATCCCATATTGTTTATGAATGTCATGCAATATATCCTTTGGTTTGTAATTGATGTTATCCCGCAGCCGTTCTTCGATAAAACTCACAATCCAATCTACAGAAGCTTGATGGTGCCCATTTTGTGCATTTTTCCCACAAGTGTGTGTTCCTTCAAGGCTTCTTATTGTAAAGGTTGGGGCATTAGGAAGCTTAACTGCACGAATGCGCCATGGACATCCTTCGGTGGCACACTTTGCAAAGTAACGAATAAGGTCACTTTTTACAATACGCAGCTCAAAGTGTTGTGCAATGGCAGCTTCTTTAATAGCATTACGGAAGGCCTTGACATCAAGGAACTCCTGACCAACAAAGAAATTGTGGTCTCCCATGGAGCAACTAATACAAAATTAAGACTCCACCTTTTCCATGTAATGATCAACTAATCAGCTTCGTCCTACCTGGCATGGCAAGGAAGTTAATATTTACGCTCAGGGAAAAGAAGTTATTAAGGCCAACTTTGTCGAAGTCAATGCACAACCATTCAAGAAGCTCCACATGAACACAATAATGAATAAAGTGAATAATTATCAGAAAAAGGTCAGCAAGAGAAAGGAACATATTTCGAGTCATACAAAGGAAAGCATTGGTTTCATCCAAGGAAGAACCTAAGACTCCTGAAAGGAGTATTGATTTGCATTAACAAAAGAAAAGTATACAAGAGGATCTCCGGCCAAAGTACTACTAATACTATCAACTAGCTAAACAAGAAAATTCATGGAACAAAGGAAAGTTTGAGAAGGTACGATTCACATGATTTGTATCTGCCATATTTACGAACTACCAAAGAAAGAAATAAGCAATTCCCATTGGAAATATACAATGTATTGCTAGAAGAGAACCAAGGGTAGTAGACACAGAAGCATTCTAGATTTACTAAATATGACTACCTACATTAACCGAATAAACGAAATTATGCCATCCTTGCTGAATACAATTAATTGTTAAAAACACAGTGTTCATACCAGCAAGCAGCAATTTTATTCTAAAGCATGAAAATTTCATTAAAATCAATTAAAACCAGGCTGGGAACCACATCTACCATAATAAAATGTTATTCATGTAAAACCCAAAATATTTTTAACAAGTTAATTTACTACAGAAATTACAATGGGAATTGTCCTTGTAATTCAAAAACACATACTATGCCTTTAATTTCAAATGTACACATCCCTCTGAGCTCAAATTCACTCACCCAATGCGGCAATAAAAGAAAACCCAGAAAGGAAAATCAGGAAAGACTACCCACGTCACTTAATAGCTAAATTTTACCTTTTAAGTACAAAAAAAAGGTGCAAAATTTTTGAAAATTTAAAGGAAAAAAAATCCATTATAACCTTTTTCCCATTAACACTCCCATGACAACAACAACAACAACATATTCAGACATAGAAAGAAAAAATAAAAAAAAAACCCAGATAACATTACGTTCAAAAAATGGAAATTTCAACATTAAAAACCGACATAAAATAAATTCCAGGGGGAACCTAAGATCGACGAAATAAAGACCAATCATTGAGCCAAAAAAAAAACTAAAATTTTTTCAATATATTTAATCGTTCGAATGAGTTTGTACTGACCTTAAATAGAATTCAAAGGCGAAGGCTACAACGGAAAAATCCCAAAAAGAATAAAGTAAATCTTCAATTCTACTTTGGGACAGAATTGGGGATAACAGTTTCGGAAATCTGGAGAAAGATTAGGGTTGAATAGGTCATATTGAGGGTATTATTGTCTTTTTGTTTTTAAACGAGGCTATTCCCGTCATACCGTCATTCGTATTGTAATAGCCCTTTTTCTTTAATCAATTTTTTTATGGGTTTAAAATAGATTGTACTATAGTTTTTTGCATTACAAATTTATTTTTCATTATTTAATACTCCCTTTTTTCTATATTTCAAATTTATTTTTCATATTAAAAATCATCAAATATTTATATTATATAAAAATCTCAAAATTTAATATAATATATCAAGGTCAAAAATTTTATTTTCATCTTCGTGGCATTAAAAAAAACAAATATTTAAGGACGATGGAGTGTAACCTTGTTTACAGGTTATTATTTGTTCATGTCATAATATTTTAAAAAAATTTTAAATTATTTAAAAAAATTTAATTAAATTTTTATTATTTTATTATACTTAATTAAATTTTACTATTTTTATTTTAAATCAAGTAAATTTGTATAACTAATATTATTAATTACCATTAGTTAGATTATAATTTTTTATTTTATATTCACATGATGTTAATATGAATGGTGAAAATATCACGTAATTATTTATCATGATATATTTATTTTTTACTTATAATTAAATTCAATTATAAGAGAATTTCTTTCTATTTCTTTAGAAAAAGCAATAGGAATGGAGTTTGTAAGAATCATTGATAATCTTCATTCAAAATTTCTTTTCAAAAATAGAACTCCGACAATTTCATCTCACATTCTAACTTTTTCAGGTTTATTTGGTTGGGGGTGGATATTAAATGAGAAAACCATTTCAATTTCAAATGGAAAATACTTGTTGCAACAGGATTAGGCACATTGCAGATGCCTACTTGTTCAGAAAAAATACAGAAAGGTATACATTTTCTTTTCATATATAGCAATTACATTGATCCCAACCTTGCAATTTTCGCAAGGAAAGAACTCGTTTATGTAGAAACTACCCTGTTTCCAGCTTCTGACTGTCTCAGTGAACCGGAGGAGCCCTGTGGTAAGCTGGCACCGTCACAGGGAAGAAAACCTGTCGGACTCCTTCAGCCTTGAGTATAGGGATAATGATGCCTGATGCACCCTGACAACAAAATGGGAAATTGGATTAGATCAGATAGAAGAATGAATAATTCCTGGTGGATGTTACAAGGAATGGCGTATAGAGATAAACACACACCGAAATTAATCTAGCACCAATCCAAACGCGATTTAGTGAAGGAAATGGAAGTAACAAGCGTCCAACACCAAAGATAGCCACAGCGAAGAAATGGAGGACTAGGCTTAGAGGACGAGGGTTCAGGCCTGAAAGGAGAGCTATTGGTCCATTGGAGAATACACCTCCAAGGCTCAGATAATCAAAACATGCTTGTCGCATTTCCTTCCTTGCCGGGTCAGGGGATGCGCAGAACACCTTGTATAAGGCACCAGCTAATGTGTTTATTGTAGATGCCACCGGCTGCAAAAAAGAATTATGCACCATCTTGTTAATCAGTGTGCTTGTAGCGGATGTATTTGATAGGAAATATGTGCCCTTCTTTTGTAGTTCTTACCTTACGGATGGTGTAAAAGGATTCAAGGTATCTGCAGAGGGCAGAAGCATCATGGAGATCACGCAAGGGTCTAAGAAGATCTCTAAGCACAACAACATCAGATAAAGCCACAGTCATTCCTCCACCAGTTAAAGGGTGCCGCATGTTGAACGCATCCCCCATCAGAAGTGCTCCAGGAGTGGGATATGGAGCAGCAGGCATGCTTCTGTTATGCATCGTTCTTATGTTTCCTTTGTCAATTGCAGATATGAAAGAAGTGTACAGCTCTGGAGGAATCTGGAATGTTCCAATTAATCATTTTAAAATCTTAAGAACTAGGGTTTATCAGATTGACAGAAAGATTCGGTAGCTTAGATTATCCTATTTGATATCAAAAACTCCGGTTGAATGTTATGTAAATCTTAGCCCACATTACTGGTGAAAAGCAGAAAAACTGGTCATGCATCAGTGATTGAAAAACAGAAAACGTTGACAACCAGATAGTAGTTACTGGTAATAATACCTGAGGAGCCACAACAGTCTTCAAATATTGAGCCATGTCACCATTAGGAATGGAAGGGACCTTTTGGCCAGGAACATCCACCAAACAGCGGATTTCATTGCTACTAATAGGATAAAACAAGATAGGTGAAGGATCAGCCAATATAACATGCCCATGATTCAGATATGGAAGGTCGCAATTCTCCAGGACCAGGCCGACAAAGCAAGAGGGAATATCAACCTGAAATGGGATACTTAAATCATATGAGAAATGAAATCTGGGTTCTCGAATATAGAGATTAAATTTTCACATGGGGACACTTTGTAACATGCCAAATTGCCGATTTAGACGGGCAAAAGAATCTTTACCTTGGGGTTGCAGAGGGAGCGTCGCAAATTTGAAAAACAACCATCGCATACAGCTGTGAGGGGAGCATTCGCTCTCAGCTCTTGGCCATCATTGGTTTTATAGTTCACTCCCTTGATAGTTCCTTTGTCTTCGATTAAAGATGTCACAGTACCTTGTTCCAAACTCACACTGTAAAGAAAATTAAGAAATGAGAATTTGAGAAATGACACGAAACATGGGTATGCATAATTGCTCTACTTTATTGTATTTTCAGAGTTAATTAATGGTGAAGGAAGAGTACTTGGGGAGGGAAGCAGCTTTCTCACGCATCTTTTGTATGAACCGCCCATAGTGGAAGCCCCTGCCAGACACATCCGAACGAAATCCTTCCAATGGATAGGACAATCTAGTATTCTTTCCGTCCTTGTAAAGAGCATACCCGAACACTTGCTGAGAATCAATCTGCTTCACACAATCTACAGGCACACGATGAACCATGATTATAAAAACGAAAAAACAAAAAGAGGGGTTAAAGATTAAATCTAGATGGCTTTAAGTTCATGTTGGTCATCGAAGTTTTTCATACTTACCATCAAGACCCAATTCAATCAACTTGAGGTAGCCTCCTGGTTGTAGCAGTTCACCAACGATTCTGTCAGGCTCAGACAAGTCTCTTTCGATGACACGCACACGACGTCCTTCCTGCATAAATTTTGAAGAATGAAGAAGAATGGGGTGTCTGCTTAACAAATTTTATTGATCCAATTATCAGAAGAGACTATTGCCAAAAAATATTTGCTAATGAAGACTTTGGGTACATTTTAAAGGATTGTTGATGAAGCGACAGCCACCAGGATGAGTTCTATTGTTACTATTTACTTGTCGAAGTAGAAGTTAACTAGCTAACATGACCCTAACTGTAAGGATAAAACTCTCCAAATTGTCACCAAACAGACAGAAACTGTTACCTTTCCAAGAGTGTAGGCAAGGGCTGAACCAGCAACGCCAGCTCCGACAATGATTATATCTGTACTTGTAGTAGCTATCTCTGACCCGGATAGCATTTCATTCTGAGAGCTCTCCAAACACTCATTCCCTTGAATAATCCCCATTGAAGAAGCTCCCTTCACCTTTCTTCTTCTTATTTGGTGCAACAGAACAACACCAAGAAGAGAGGCTATAACTCCTCCCAGTATAACCTGATCAACCATACCTTCGAAGTTCAATAAAAATTGACACGAAGAAAAAAGCTCTAATTTGGCCTTCTCTCTTCTTGTTTGGGTTTCTCTCGGATGTTGTTTGCTGTGATTTTACTTGTTAGTTAAGGTTGCCTTATATAGGCTTGCAATGAGCTCAGAAACAGCTTGGCTTTGGCAATTTCTTTCAACTTCTTTTAACCCTTTTTCCAACAGGGTTTGTGCTAGTGTTCAATGTTGAAAAAAAAGCAAAAAACTCAAACAAGGTTTTTTCCAGGGTTTCACATAAAATAACTCAAAGAAATCCATGAAAGTGGCTAAAATGAAGAATTTGTGTTTGTCTCATATGGAAGACATGATACTTAGCTTAATTTAAACTTGTCAGTCATAGGGATAAAAAATAGAAAAGCTGTCCAAGTAAGACTAATCATTGACCCTGAGAGTTTAGTTGCCACTGGCTTAATATGTTTTAGCAATAAATGGTTTCATGGTTTCTGACAAAACCATGGGAGCCAAACAGGGGGTGACAGATAGTCAGATTAAAAGAAAAACTATATACTAATATATAGGAAATGAGACTTAAAATCTGAGCAAGTATAGTCAATAACAATAATCTTTCAAGCTTTCAATACAATGGGAGCCAAACAGGGGGTGAAAACAGAGCCAAACCACCCAAAAAAAAATCCTCCAATGCATCAATTAATGAACAAACCACAGCATAACTAGCATTGACATGAAGTAGTAATCAGTGCAAGGTTGTGTAATAAGTCAGCTCCCACCAAAGCAAGGCAGTGGCAATGGCTAAATTTTTATTTTTATTTTATTTTACCGTTTGCTTTATTTGACTTGTACTAATTTCTATTTTTATTTGTTGGTTTGTTAACATGGTTAATCTGAATGGTTTACTTTGGAGAAAGCTTCAAAGCAAGGACTGGATTTAGTCAAGGAAAGTTATTTTCACACAATGTTGAAATAAATATAAATTGTCAAGTAACGTCAATAAATGAATAAAAAACTTCCGAATCTTGCTTGATATTTTTTTCATAATTTTATGATGCATATTTAAGAAATTTTTTATATTAATAACACTCTTGTCATTAGATTATTAAGCAAGTACTTATCATCACATAATAAACCTAATCTAGTGCAAGATATTGGACTTCAATTTTGGACTAGTGGAGGTTGGGATCAGGCAGTCAGGTAATTTTTGTCAAACTCCTCCACCATACTTTAGCTGTTGACTTTGATTTCATTGAACTCATTTTAATAATTTTTATTGACTAATTCTTTGCATTTAAGGAAGGTGATAAAGCACAATTATTTTGAATACGACCCACAACAAACTTGTTATATATCCTATATGTTTTATTTTGAAAATTCGTATATTTATCATTAAATTAAATATATTTATCGGAGCTCATAGCAATGACTTTTTTTTTAAAGAAAGAAAACTATGGGTACTCACTTGAATTAGGCCTAGAACAATAAATTTGATATCTTATCTTTAGCTGCTAACCAAAAACATCATTTATTAGAGCAGCTGTACTGATTCGCGGACTTTGAAAAATATTACCATCTTACTTCTCATCATCACATTAATATCTTATCACATCAAAGCAGTTGCAATCAAGCACATTCAATTTCTATTTAAACCAAAACCAGAGGGTTAACAGTTGAAATCTGTAACTTGCCAAGACTAGTCTCAGATGTCAATTATGGTGATACGAAACTTTTCAGTATTAAGATTGTACTCTATTCAAAGGAGAGAGTGTAATCCTATGTCAATTCTCTGAAATAATACCATACCAACATGGTTCCTATTATACACTTGTTTTGTTTACTTAGCTAGAAAGTCAAAAAGAATTGGTGGCAGAAGATTAACTACTGATACAAATTGGTTTGGCTCAGCAGTAAATATTTGTGGGGTTTCTGAGTTTTCCCATTGTTTTCCTCATTCTCCCAATGAACAGGAGGACCTCTGTAGTATGCTGGCATAGTTACAGGGAAAAACATTTGTCTAACTCCTTCAGCCTTGATAATGGGGAAAATGATGCCTGATGCACCCTGGAAAAAACAACAGATTTAGCATTAGGTGGTCTTGAAGTGGCAGTGATACCCAATTTGTAAAAGAA